>NC_141140.1:35149717-35451051 GCF_053477565.2 Lygodium microphyllum | reverse complement strand
ATTGCAGCTCAGAAAAAGATCATGGAACCAAGGTTGATTGGTATGGCATAGGGCTGATGACAGCCTTGTCAAAATAAACAGTATAGAAGGTTGACTCTTCTACTTCATTCAGACAAAAATAATTTTTCAGGAGCAGAGTTTGTTTTTAAGCTAGTTGGAGAAGTGTCACAGATTTCGTCGGACAAACAACAGAGATCGGTTCATGATTCCAAAAGGGCAAAACAACATGTTTCTTCTAGCTTTGTGACTACATGCACATCTTGTCAAGGTGGATTTCCAGTGTTGTTGAGGTTCTTTGAGCTGAAATGAATGCAGGAATCATCATCAAACAACAACCACAGTATTTCAAAAGCGACTAGAGATCACTAAAGAAGAATTTGGTGACATTTAAATTGCACTGATCTGCGCTACGGACTGCGGAAAGAGACTCCATGGTTGCAGAGGAGAATTCAGTGTTCAGAGTGCTTCTGTAAACCTTAATGAAGGTTCAGCTCGGGCGTTCAGTCAGCAGCCATGGCAACTACCAAAGTGCAGCGGATTATGACACAGCCTATAAATCTCATATTTTGATTCCTTCAAAGTAAATCCCGCATCCAAATCTGACTTTTCGAGCAGAAAGATCTGAGAATTGAAGGGCGCATTATCGGCTTTGATGAATATAAGAATCTTGTTTTGGATGACGTAGAGAAAGTCTTTGTTGATTTGGAGAAAGTTTTACGAGAGAAAATTACAGAAGGACAGCCTCGACTCATAGGATTTGGAAGGCAATTATCATTGTGGTTGAAGACATCTTGATGAAGCACACAACATTGGAATTACTGGCAAGAAAGGCAGAAGCGAACTTCTCTTCAACTTTTCCTCATTCTCAGCTTCAACTTTCTTCTTCTGCTTCATCAGAAACCTCATCATTGTCTTCTGTTGGTCAGACGTTCATCATCGGCCACTTTGTCGTCAACGTCACCACCTTCTGGCTTGTTCCAACTGTCTTGTCGAGCTCTGTGTTGTCCGTCGTTGCAGTCCGATAAAACTGCCGATTCCTCCACCCTTTGCTAAATTTCATAGCAACATTCTCGTCTTCTTTTTCATTCTGAGCTCTCTTACCTCTCCTTCCGCTCCATATCTACCATATGTATCCTCCCCTTATTCCCAAAAATCCTCTTTGATTCCAATCCTCTCTCTCCGCTTGCAAAGTCCCCGCTTTCTGCTCTGCACTCTTCTCCATTAAGCCTCTTCCCCCCCAAAAAGCCCATTTGAAAATAGTCATCCCCTACACTTTACCTCCTTAGCCCAATATATTGCACTCATAAAAGTAGCCCTTTTTCTTCACTAGAAAAGCAATCCCGTCACTCCCACTCTTGGTGGTTGTCAATTCCTTGTCATAAATGAAACAGTCAGCAACCCTCTTGACTGTGGTTGCATCGATTGCATTTATTCTTGCAAACAATTCAGGAAGAGATTTTCTGTACCCATATGTGAGCAACTGACGTCCAATGTCTTCTGCAACTGCACTTGTGACATCCAAATGCAATAGTAAGTCCATGAGAGGTCATCCAGTGTGTAACTTGTATCAGTAGATACCAGTAACTCTGCCATTTTCATCCAAGCCTCAGCATCATTTGGACTTATTTCTGTTGCTCATGCTTCTTCTATTCTCCCCTGTAGGACATCAGGTTATAGACAAGTGCACAAACCGAGGGTGCGCATACTCCTCATCACCACAAAGGGGCACCCACACACCACTAATCTCATTTCCAATCCAACATATCTAGCAATAATAGGGTTTGTGTATCCATTTCGGTGACATCACCAAAATCAAGCTCGATTCCAAATGCTTCCAAACTTCTCTCCACTATACTCGCATGCAGAAAATAAATGTAAACACAACGACTAAGTATGTACAAAGTAACAAATGTCACACACACAACATTTTGGTGGATTCCACACCTCGGATGTGCAGCAGTATGACAACGACCGCTCCTCCTCACCCTCCGTGCACTTCCTCCTCTTCTTCGCAAACGGCGGTGGCGGTGGTGAGAAGCTCTCATTCTCCCTCTTTCTCTCCCTCTCCCTGTCAAACGCAAGATGCAATTCGCTCTCCCTTTCACTCCCTCTTTCACTCTTTCATGCAAAATGCCGCGCTCAGGTTTCGACCCGCTTTTTTTCGCCTAAGAACCATCGTTATTTGCATCGCATTTGCGATGCAAATAGCGATGCTGCTAATTTTCATCGAAAATTGCAATCGATATACTCCTATATCCTTGTAGTGAATGATGTCTAGCCTGGAAGATCTAATGGCTTCAATCGCTTGATGGCAACAATCATCGAAGAAGCTCCATCTCATTGAAATTGAGGAGAGGTAGCCTTCTGGACATTAAATTGGCAGGGCTCACCTTTGCAATAGCATCTGAAGCCTGGTCAAGTATGGTAGCAGCATCTGAAGCCTGGTCAAGTATGGTAGCAGCATCTGAAGCCTAGTTAAGTATGGCAGCAGCATCCTCATCGTCTTCATCAAAATCATTCCCAAGATTTCTAACCAAGTCAGTTCAAAGGAAAAACAAAATATATTGATCAACACTTTCCTTGCACCATAATTAAAGCTCATGGAGCTTTGTTATGACAAGCTCCTTGTCGTACAAATTGGTTTGGTGTCAAATTCAGTGTTTGGCTTCTTTGTGACTTATTCTTGCTGCATTCGTTAATGCCTTCTACTTATTCATCAACCTTGTCATCACTTTCAGGTCGTCATCTGCAGGTACTGCTACGTCTTCATCACCTCATTTTCCTTCTCTAGCCACGCTTTACTTGGTATCTTTTTCGACACGTCGTCATTTGCAGGTCACCGATTGTCATCTACTTTCCCTTTGTACTACTTTGTCCTCTACAGTCGCGATCTCCTCTTCAAAGTTCGTTGAGTGTTATCTTTTTTGGCTGCCAGTCTTCTTTTTCGCCTTCAGCAATATCCTTCGAAGATTCAACACAATCATTCTCTTGTCCCATCCTCCAATGTCGCAAAGCTCCTCGGCTACTTCTCTCCAAGAGCAGCGTCCATTGATAATTCTGTGTCGACTTCTGAGGAAGCTTCGTCTCCCTCCCCTTTGTACTACGCCGTCCTCTACAGCCATGATCTCCGTGACCTCTTCAAAGTTCATTGAGTGTCATCTTTTTCGGCTGTCGGTCTTCTTTTTTGCCTTCAACAACATCCTCCAAATATTCAACATAGTCAGTCTCTCATCTCGTCCGTCGATGTCACAGAGCTCCTCGGTTACTTCTCTGGAGTAGCATTGTCCACTGATAATTCTGTCGTCAACTTCTGAGGAAGCTTTGTCTCCCTCCCTTGTCACCTTCGTTCCCCCCCTCCTAATATAACCAGCGCCATGGCTTTCTCAAACTTCTGAAAAAGCTAAAGCATCATGGTCATCACTTTTATTTGAGGTTCCATATTTCGTTTTTGATCGTCGCCACAGATTACGTCATGTTGTGATTTGTTTTGAGTGCTTGCCATGTCACAATAGCAATTAATAGTCCACATGATTCCGCCCGCCCAAACCACACCAACTAAGGAACTCCCATGTCAATCAACAATAAGGATTTTGAGTCCTCTATCCCTTTCATTGTAGATATTTAAGTGACAAGTCCATACAATCCTTCCTTTCACAAGTTTGCATGGAGAAAGCAGCCAATTGAATCCTTTATGAGGGTGTTAGAACTTTCGCATCTATATTTTGTGAAGGGGTTTTGAAGCAACCTTTCTTTATCACATTCTTGACAAAGCCATTGTCATGATGCTATGCGGATATAGTGTGAAAAAGCATGGAATGCATCATCATCGGACTTCTTATTAATCAAGAGAGTTAATGTGATCTGAGTCATTAGTATTAGTGTGAGTTGCATGGATTATCCAAAAATACTAATGATCCGGGTTTTTTACAAACCAGAGTTCTACCACAAAATTTGGCCAAAACCCATATCAAGAGCCTTACCATATCACTTTGGGTTTACTCTTCAAGCACTAGGTATGCTACATTGCTTCTCGATTATGATAGCTCTAGCGAATGGGAGGAACAAGTTCTTAGGAGAGATGTCAATATAAAGGGTAAAACGGATGGTTATATTAGTCAAGATGGAAATGGATTACACCTAGGAGTTGAGTGAGTGCATAGATTTTTCAAAGGACTAGCCTCCAACTACACATGGGTTCCGCCTACATCACTAAGATTTGGAATCTATCACCATCATTAGAAGACACCTAACCCTAGTACACAAGTCAATATCCACATCATGGTGTCATTTGGATCTTACATAAAAGCTTACAAGCATAGGCCCCTTCTGTCACATGCTTATATGTATTTATATATATTTCAGGAACTAAAGTCAAAGCAGCTTTTGGAAGTCGTTTTTTATCATCTCAATAACTCCCAAGGGAAAGCGAATTTCAAGAAATTTTGTGGATTTCCCAATCGATTTGAAGTGACAAAGGCGCAGACTGATGTTCACCACATCAACTTTCCATTCTATCCTTCTTGTAAATATATTATAATAATGTGCTTTGGGCACCCACCTCTTGTAATCTATCTCCCTTTCTCTATTTTGTCTACTATTCTTCTTCTTGCATGATGACCAAGGTGGAAACTTGTCCCATTCACTATTCTCCATATTTTCAAAGATGCCATACATCATCTAGGATTATGTTAATCAAGAATATTATCTTAATCTAATCCCTCATGGAGGCTATATAGGGAGCCTATGGAGATGTAAAGAGAGGAGGAACAAGTACATGAGAGCACTCTAGAATACCCTCATGCTAGTCCATCTCTTTGAGGTAAGCTATGAGTGAGTTCTTTTATTATGTAGCAAAATGACAAGCTTCCTCTACCTCTTTTCCTCTTGTTTCTCTCTCTCATCATCTTCTCATTCCTTCAATACACAATAACAAGCACATGAGAGCAATCTAGAATACCCTCATGCTAGTCCATCTCTTTGAGGTAAGCTATGAGTTAGTTCTTTTATTATGTAGTATAATGGCAAGCTTTCTCTATCTCTTTTCCTCTTGTCTCTCTCTCTTATCATATTCTCATTCCATGAATACATAATGGCAAGCTTTCTCTACCTCTTCTCCTCTTGTCTATCTCTTTCCTCATCTTCTCATTCCATGTATACACAATAACAAGCACATGAGAGCACTCTAAAATACCCTCATGCTAGTCCATCTCTTTAAGGTTGAAAACTGCAGTTTGAACTGGAAGAGGAAGAAGAAGTGATCTGGAAGTTCCGTAAGTACGTGTCCTGAAGTTTTACCCCCCTTCTAGAGCCAAGGAGCCATCAGATTTTGGTTTCGAGTAGCAGAGAAGGAGCTATAATTTTGATGCATGTTTTGTTCTACGAAGAAGCTCCAGGAGATCTAATGCCTGGAGAGTGCTTTTGAGTAGTGCCAGACAATGGATTTCAGGTTTTGTTGATACATATTGATTTGATTCATTGTGCTTTGTCATTATTATGTTTACCTCTTGTGTATTCTTTATCTTCTATTCCATCTCCTATCTCTACTTCCTTCTACCTCTGATCCCTGGCGGATTTGACCTTTCAACAAAAGCCCCTTTGACATCGTGAACTTTCATCTCTTCCCTTAGATCTTCTAGATTCTCCAATGCTAAAACAAAATCAAACCTTGTCAGATTGGAACTTTGATTAATTCTTCCATTAATTTGAGATTGAAGATCATCGGTTAGACCACTAATGTGCACTCTTTCAAACAGACATTCAACACTTTTTTTGCCATTTAATGGTGGTATAAGGACTAGGTGGAACAACTTTTCTATATCATCCCCCAATAATGCTTCACTATTAACATCTTGAAGAGCAAGTCACATAGGGAAAGACCAATCTTTTCCTCGACATGAGAATAGATGATATCACCAATGTCCTTATTGTGTCTACTTGTCTTTGATACTTCCTTCAACTTCGCTCCTTCATAAGCTCCATTTTGGTGTACTAACCCTCGAAGTCTTCAAAATGAACATTCTCTTCACTTGAACCTATTCTTCCATGCAATATGGCCTATCAAAGATCATGCTTTGGAAAAGAACTTCGTGCCCAATCACTCATGCTTTAAGGAAATACAATTTTTTTAATCTATGATATGCAATCAAGCGAGCGATGCTCCACACAAAAAATTATGAATGCATTGAAGAATTTGTGCCTAGCCTAACTACATGTGCTTATGCGTCATGCAAGCACAAAAAATACACATGACAAAAAATAAACTCATAATGACGTTGACTGTAGAGTCCAAAATCTTGGTAGAAAACTCCGCCCTCAGGTTTGCAGTGGTAGATGCACAACGTCACGACAACATGGGTGGGTGGAGCGGGTGCAATTGTTTCTTTCCTTCTTTGAGAATTGAGAGTTGAGGTTAAGGATCATAAAGTAATCAAGGATTTATGTATGCATCTTGCATAATGCAAGACCACTTGTAGACCACGCTAGGCACAATTGTTTTTTATACATCCATATCTTTGAGCGTGGCATTGTTTGTATGGTTGCATAGCATGGATCAAACTTGGTATTTCTTCTCAAATCAGGAGTGATTGAGTATAGAGTTCATCTTTAAAGCATGGATATGACACATTGCATGGAACTAAAAGAAGGTACATATGAAAGATTAGTAATAATTTGAACATGCAAAGTAGACTTCAAAAAGTTACTTCTCTTAACAACTATATACATTTAGCTATTGTTGGTGTTGTGTTGTGATGCTAGTTTTATGATATTTTGACTTTTTTTTTTACTCTCCCAACTTCTTGTAATTAAGATTTGAGAGTTTGGACTATCAAAAAGAGGAGTCTCGATAAAAATAATCTATATTCTGTAACCTAACACCTTCTAGGACTAACAAAACTACAAACATCTTCACACAAAAATTATCATACGCATGGTGGTCATGGCTCATAAGTCCAAAATTGACTAAACACATTTAAAACTTTGGCTATTATTTTTTACTCTCCAAACTTCTTGTAATTAAGATTTGAGAGTTAATACTATAAAAAAGAAGAGTCTTGATTTAAAAAAATCTATATTCCATAATGCGACACCTTCCATGACCAATAAAACTACAAACATCTTTACACGAAAATTGTTATACACATGGTCGCCATGGCTCATAAGTCAAAAATTGACTAAACACACTTAAAACTTGAATAGTAAAAACTTGACTAGTGGGGGACTAAGGAAGAAGAAAGAAATAAAAAGCTTTAAGCTTTAATAGAAAAGCTTAAGAAGGAGGAGTTGATGAATTGGTGCCACCCCCCACCCCTCCTTTTGTGAAAATGGCCATCTCTCTCTCTTCCTTCCCAAATTGGGAAAAATGGAAATAGGTAAAAAAGTCCTAAGATCTCCTCAATGATCCCAGCGTAAAACTCCAGCCATCCCCCATGTTCTTGGTTGTTTGACAAGAGGCCTAGATTGGAGCAAGATCACCTGAGAGCCAGGTAAATTAGTCATGGTATCTCTGGCAGCCTCTCTAGACCGCAAATATCAGATCACTAGCATCAAATAGCATCTTGAAAGCTTCCAAATAGCTCGATCAGCGCCCTCCATAAATAACTCCTGTTCTTCGCTCCAACCCATAAAACCACCCCCTCAATTTAACTATAAATATGGAGCATGAGGAGCCATGAAAGACCAGTGGTAAACTAAGAGAAGATACTCTTCTTGAACCAAGAGAGAAGAGCAAGAGGGAGAAATGAAATTCTTATAACGAAGACAAGGAGGATACATTACCAGTTCTCAAAATCGAATTCCATCTCTTCTACCTTCACTCCCTTGTAGAATTGAGACTCTACTCAATTTTCTCCAAATTTCTAATAATTGCCATCTCCATCAATCCAACCATGAGGATCCAAATCTCAATTGTTAAAGTCTTTTCCACAATCTTTTGATCAATGACCATGGTCTCGAAGAAAACTATGAAGGTGGTGGAAGTAGGAGCTGGTAATAATGCTATGGGAGTGACTATTAAAAACGGAATGGCGAGTACTCGAATTACAAACAAAGCTACAAATACCAACATCAATCAAGATCTCATCATAAATCCCCAAGTACCATACTTGATTAGTATTTGAAATATTAAAAGCAACAAATAGATCACCATCCTAGGAGCTGGTAATAAAAAGCTAAATTCATAAGAATAGGATTTTTTAAAAAAACTCATTCATTAAACAAATCCTAGAGAAATTCTTAACTGCAAATTCCCAGGAATAATTTGGGTTTGTATGAGATGGTACAAGGAAGATACTACGCTTCTCAAAAAAGTTAAATTTTTAATTGTATTGAATTGATGGAATCCCTAATTGTAAATATAGATGTTAATTCTCTGTAGAAAAGGTCTTGAGTTAAAATTATTAAAAATACTTTTCATAATAAAACTAACTAAGAGTTTTGAATTATTGCTAGATAAGGACCTAGAAAACTCCATTAATAAAAAGAAAAAAATTATCACGAGAGTTGCTCTTTAAAAAAAATAGAAGTCTAGAAAAAAAAACTCTTGATTAAGTTTATCCTAGGCTAGATTCCAAGGGGAGATTAATCGGAGAGAATTATTGAAAGATATGGCCACTTATGCTAAGCTTAGCCCTAATATTACTATTCTAGAAAAGGGGTTTGCCTTGGAAATAAATTCATTGAAAAGATGGTTAACCAGGTACAAATTGTTGATTGAGGTAGTATTCCAATATAGACATAGAATGCCAACATGAGGGAGTGTTCTCTTATAGCACTAGACATCCCCAAGGTCAACGTGAATAAAATCTACTTCAAGGGGCTTTTGTTTTCATGTTAGTGAGTATAGACCTATCACGACGCGAAAGGTCATATCATAGGGAACTCTTCTTGTTTAGGAGGAGTTGAGGATACTAAGGGGACTCTAATCACAAACTCCTTAGACTCTTACAAACTGTCAATTACCCTTTGAACCCAAATAGTATTCTAGAAGTTTCAATACTGATCTAAGAATAACTAAACTTGGAAAGAAGAATATACTTGGGTTGACATTACATCTAGCCAAGAAATAGAAAACAATGTAAAAAGATATTTTTCTTAAAGGAACTATTGAGAAAGAATTACTTTACATTGTTTTTTGTGTCATGAAATAAAGATGTATAACGAATTTGCGCGAAGAGATAATCAAAGAAGATATTTTTATATGTCAAACCTAAGCTGGTAGGTAATTACATAATTAAAAACACTCTATTGAGAGAAGTGGGAGGATGGACCTCGGACGGCGGGTCGAGACCTACAATTGGGTGGACTCGGTAAGCCAAGAGCTTTTCTCAATAGGAAAAATTTATATTCATAAAAAGGTAAACCCATCACCACTAGATATTAGAAAACCCGACTTGCATTGTTTTAGGGGGTTGGAATGGGGTTTTTCCCTATGGGCAAAAGGATCGATGTGGCACACTCCCCATCATCTCCCATTCTCTTTGAACCAAGTGCAATGCAAGTTCACTTCAGTTGGTGTAATTCTATAAGAAGTGGGAACTTGAATTACTAACACTATCTGACCTTTAGTAGGTGACTTGACCCATAATCGGAACCTAAAACTCAAGTTGATCCTCATGGGAATGGTCGAAACCTCCACTCCGAGGTAGACTTGAGCAAGCCTAGATAGCAAACTTTGAGGTATTCCATGGAACCTCGGATAGTGTTATCTAGGATATCTCTTGATGGGCTACTAAGAATGTGCCAGTGAGAAAGTGGCTCGTGTGGTGAGCATGTCACAATTGGTATGAGAGCCTATGTTGATATAGGATATGACGCAAGTATAGAAACTAATAGAGATTTATAACTACAGGCGCATAAGATATATTTTCCTTAAGTTGTGCATTCTTCCCTTGTTAATATAAGTTTTTTATTACTGGCAAAGGGACAAACCTTGGGATTGATTCTTGATTTTCCAAGTCATGTTTATGTCAGGAATACACTCCTCTAGTTCCATTTGGAGAAACCAGATGATGCAAATATTAGATCAGACATACAATCCTTCGCCCTTGTATTATGAAAGACAATGAATGTTAAGTGGAGGGTACTGTTACATTGACGCCAACCATCTTGATTACCTTCATAACAATTTAAAGAGGCTAAGACTCAGCTAAGATGGATGGAAACCCTTAAGGTTGCCATGATTTATCTATTCTATGAGGCCAAAATAAACTTGAACATGTTCACTGGAGGATGACAAGTCAAATTAAATCAATGTATCTATGAGGTCACAAAGGTTACACCAGCTAACGAAGTGATGGTTGTAGGACTCTCCACTTTCCGTAACTACAAAAAATATGGATTACTTGATCTCCCCTAAGATATAGATTATTGGATATCCATTTCTTATACCCTAATTACTATGTAATGGATGTATCACAATGCCATGCCTAGGTTGTAGTAGGGAACCAATATGTTGTGAAGGCAATGATGTAGAAAGCGACTAATAGGGTAATCTAAGAGGCCGTAAAGGGAGAAATTGATAGGGTGATCATTTGTAATTTGTGACTCCATGTGGAGAAGTTTGAGCTGCCATCGTGCAACGCTGTAATTATCCCACTTTGAATAGAAACATTATGATCTCACATTTAAGAAGACATTCTCCAAGATTTATGATTAATAAACATTATTATTCTCACATTTAGAAAGACGTTGTCCAAAAAAAAAAAACTAACTCTAAAATTTTGTGGCAACTGGAGATGATGGGCACTCTTACCTTGCTTGCCTCATCCCTTGCAAGCCCGATAGAGCTGCACAAGATTTCAAAGATCAAAGAAAGAAAAACTATTATTTTTGTGTCGAGATACATGATGTGTATCCTACTAAGTGAAATGCATTTTGAAGTAGAGGAAAGGAAAATAGGGGCATTTAAGCTGCATGTTCACTCCTTCTTCTTCTAGTTCAAAGTGTAGTTTTCAACCTGTCAATAGCGATCGCGATGTTCATGATTTCGCCAATCTCTCTTTTTTATGAAAAATCCCATAACTGGCTGGAAAAGAACCTTGCTTTTTGCATACCATCCTAATCTAGAAGCTTTTCTAACTTTTTCAGTTTTTTACAGTAAGTAGTATAAAAAATAGGCTAAAATTGTCTAGAAATCTAGTATGTTTGGATAATTCATGCCATGAACACTAACACTAATGGCTCAGATCACAATGACTCTCTACATTAATAAGAAATTCGGATACTGATGCACTCCAGAGTTTTTCACATAGTGTCCGTGTACTGGCGCGCTATGCATAACTCACAACTCTTAAGCTTCATTTTTCCTTATCAAGCTACTCGTAGTAGTTGCACTTGCTATGCTCATTCACCTTTCATCCTTCATGAGGGGCATAGGGGAGAGTGGATAAATACCTTCACTTCATTTCACAATATAAATTTCTCTCCTACCCATTCAAAGGAGCAACACAAGACAAAAGGTCCATGATGGAAGCATTCAAAAGCACTAATAGACTCCATGGCTTTTCAATTGTTTGATGATCAATCCATAACTTCCTCCTTGATAGCGAAATATACACACCCCAAGGGCAAACCAACTCTCACACACATGCCAACAAGAAACTCTTTGACATGTCATAGCAAGATGAGGAAAGGATGGCCATGTGGGAAAAGATGGTACTCAAGGGTTTTTTTGCACCATTTGCATGGCGAGTTGAAATCACCAAAGCTTAAAACTCTTCATCTCCCTAAGAGATGATGGCACCTTCATTTTAAAAAAGAACTATGGAGTGTTAAAATTTCATAAACTCATAGATGATCTCATAAGGAGAGCTCTAGCCATCAAGAAATATCTTATGATATTAATAAAGCTCTCGACAATTCAAAGTCTCAGGTGCTCTATGAATCTTACAAAGTTGTAAGAGAACTATTCTGCAAGCCCCTTAGCTATTCTTGAAAATTTTTGAGAGCTAGAGTAAGAAATGATAGAATGCTCCTTCTCCTCCCTTCCATCTATGCATTAATTGGGAGCCCCTTTATCATGTTAGCACTTCATGTGCCTTCTCTAGAGTATTCTAATATTTCAATGGGTTCCGATCTATAACAGTGCGTACCCCACAAGTAGTGTATGTTTTAGGACCTTCTTTAGCATAAATCCATAATCCAAACAATGTCACATTTCTCCTTCCTAAAAACCACATTTGTCCTCAGAACAACTGGGGAAAGATTTTTGTGAAAACTATTCGTTCGTGTTGCATCCTCTCTCCCATGTTGAACTCTTTAATGGAAAACCTTTATGCTTAATTAAACATTACACCCTTTCTGAACTGTAGGTTGCCTCCTCTTCCCATGAGTGTCTAATATGTTTTTGTGGCTCATGTGGAAAAAGGTGGTGTACGGTGAGTTCTTTAGATTAACTTCTTGAGATTTTTCCTTGATTAATTCAAGTAGTGTTGAGTGAACCTCATGTTATACTCTCCCTTTTGGTACCTCAATTTTGATACGGGCAAGGCCCATTCGTGGCAACGCGAGATAGAAAGAGGGGGAGACGGAGAGGAATGATCCTGATGGAGAGACTAGAGAAGCGCAAGAGGGAATGAAGCGAGTGAGTGATCGAGAATTCTATACACAGTACCGAGAGGCACTTATTGATTGTTGTTATTATAACAGGAGCAGTCCATGCGTGAGAGCACTGCCCCTAAGAGAGAGAGAGAGAGAGAGAGAGAGAGAGAGAGTACAAGTGGCCATGCCACTCGCT
Source organism: Lygodium microphyllum (assembly GCF_053477565.2). Classification (NCBI taxonomy): domain Eukaryota; kingdom Viridiplantae; phylum Streptophyta; class Polypodiopsida; order Schizaeales; family Lygodiaceae; genus Lygodium; species Lygodium microphyllum. Next base: position 35,438,318 of record NC_141140.1, on the reverse strand, counting down.
AGTAGCCCCTTGCTAGATGTTGGTCGGGCCGAAACCTGCAGGGCCTACGTGGTGGAGTGGAGAGAGACAGCGGCATCGACGAAGTCGACGTCGGAGCAGGAGTAGAAGGCCTCGGGGCTGTCGGAGCGCTGCCAGATGACGTAGATGAGGTGGCGGCCGACCTTGCCGGCAGGCGTGGTGCCGGGAATCTCGTAGAAGTCGCTGACAACCGTGGGGTCGGTGACGTTGATGAACGGCGAGTCCTCCAAGTCTGCCCATGTGAGCGGCTCGGTAGGCTGGTAGCCATCCCGGGTGACGTAAAACTCGAAGAAGCCCAAGTGCCGGGCGGTGACCCTGTAGAGGAATGTGTAGGGGACGCCGGATGACAAGTTGGTGGCTAGCCAGTCGGCGCGCGCCAGGTCGAGGCCCCGATACTTCTGCCTCCCGGCGCTGCACAGTTCACCATCCGGAATGAGCTCGCGGTGCCGGCCAGCTGCGTCAGGCAGGTTGACCTCATTCCAATCATAGAAGGCTTGAGTCCCGCTCAGCGCCACGGCCGCTTGGCAAGCTGCCGATGTGGGCCTCTCTGGATTCTCTAGGCGACACCTGTAGACGCGACTGATGGGGTCGCCCATGGTGCCATGGCCGCTCGCTACGCCCAGCAGGCCGCACACCACCACCATAATAATAATAGCAGCCACATTAACTGATCCCCATGACCATCTGATCCCCATCCTCGCACTCTTACCACCAATATCGCCCAATAATTGTCTCATCCTCCTTACTCCGCTCATGCAGCTGCACATTCCCAATTGCTGGAAGACGGGTGAGGATATATAGGATAGATTCCAGCTGCTCCGTTCGCAGTTTAGTGGAAGGCGTGTGTGGCGTGCGCTGAAGCGGGTCGCCGGTCTCTTCTTGACGACAACGTTGACGTTTTGTTTTACGAATCGGTATCTACTTTATATCGCACAAGCTAGGATTGCTCTTGATTTTTCTACTGCAGTGGTTGGTTTTTGTATTGTTCCTCGAGCTAGGAATCAGATATAATACGTCCGAAATAGTTTATTTCTCCTCATGCTAGTACTTTCATGTCTTTTGGCATATTTTAGTACGTTCGTGGCATGTGGCTTCGTGACACGTGTCACCCCATAGCGGCTACTTTTATGTCACATGTCTGCCTTTTCCGACCTGTATGTCACACGCCTTTCTGTGAGCACTCGGGACTCGAGACTTACAAATTATTATTACAATGTCACATGTCTTTTAGCACCTTTATGTCATACTCGGTGCGCCGTGGCAGGAACCTCTATGTCACATGTCTTTTTGATCCGAATCCCACCTTATATTAAGTATATTCGCGGATTCCAAATAAATCTGTTATATATATTTTTTGTAAAAAGGGAATATATATATATTAAAGCCAAAGAGAGGAGGACAAGGTCTCCTAGGGAGGTGAGGAGAGCACCATTCCATAGCCTTGCGAAAGATTAAGACACCATGCATCCCCCTAACCCCTTCATCATATGAGTAGTTCTTACTCAGGATAGATAACCGTTTTGCCATCTCTCTTCTTTGAACCAAAGATCCACTTCTTTAGTATCCTTGATGCACTTCCAAAGCAATCATAGTGTTGTGGAACACTTGTGAATCATGAGGAGCCTAAGGCCATCAATTCGTCCTTGAAAGACCTAAGCATTCCTTTCTAACCAAGATTGCCATAGATAAGTTTCCCTTATATTATGCCAGAGCAATGAGCCCATTTCTTTGCATTCACAAGAAAGAATCTCTCTCCAAGTGAAGGGAGCTAGATGAACCTCCATAAGCATGAGTTGAATTGCTAAAGGAAAATTGGAGTTAAGGGGATAGTCTAGGAAAATATGAACGAAATAGTTTCAAAATGTTTTCTTATATCTTGTGCATATTCCATTTCACTTCCCAAAATGGAGAGCTTTCTCAGCTATCCAAGTGGCTTTATGAAGAATTAACCACCACAAAAGGATAGCACGTTTAGGAAGACAATCTCATAGGTTCATTGCAAGAAGAAGAGGTTCCCAATACTTATCTTATTTGAAGCATCCCTTGCTGAAACACAATTTAATGAATGCCTTTCCAATACCTATAGCCAAAGCTTGTGTGGCTTATGAGCCTTGGATGAGATAGTTGGAGGGAATGATGCCTATGATTTGGTCAAACCAAATTGAGTATTCTTAAGGATGAGAGATTTGTGAAATGCTTATCAGTTGGAAGATAAGCAAGGGCTTGTATTCCATCCAAGCTTTCACAAAACCCCAAATCAGAGAGGATCCCTTAGGGGTAAAAAGAGCTTTGTTGAACATGATTTCTAAAAGAGAAAAGTTGGACCAAGATTTGATGGATAGCTTGACTAAGGTGGTCCAATAGTCCTCTAAAGAGAAACTCTCGATAGTCCATTTGGTAGCTAGCTTTTTGCCGAGGTTTACCTACTGAGGAGATTATGACCATGCCCATTAGCATTGGGAAGTGTGCATGTTTGGGAAGCTACTTTGAAATTTCTATTTATATCCTCATTACCTCCCCATAGATAGTTTTATTGCTCGTGAGTGTTGTTTTTTGAGATGAGGCTTACAAGGCATCGAACAAGCCAAAAAATAGAATATTGTTGGTAATCGATAATGGATCGAAACAAACATTCTAGCACAGAGATTGGTGTGAATTCCTTTCCATCTATTTAGTTTTTATCCGACCTTTGTTTCATGGTGACATTAAAGCCTAATGGGATACCAAGTAGTTTGAAAACTACACAATTAGGTATCTATTTACATCCAGCTTGCTAAACAACCTTGGCAGGGTGGTTGGTGTAGAGACTTCAAGATAGTCTTCTTATAATTAATGATAAAGCCGCTGGCTAGATAAAAATTATGTGTGTATGTCCAGTTGTCCATAAGTCCTCCACCCATGAAATGTATGGGACTAGCACAATGAATTTCAACCCCAACAACCTTCCACCTACACTTCAATCCATATTTACTTGTGAAGCTTAACAATCCATATTTAATTGTCCTCAACCACGTGATTTATGAAGGCATACTTCACACCATATGCTTTGTCTTTACATGAAACACGAGATTTGGTGCCAATAAGATAGCATTTTACCACATGAAAAATTGGAACCTTTATAGTAATGCCCAAATCTCTCATTAGACAAGCAAGCCATATGGCCCCCTTTCTAAGCTCGTAATGCTACAACATACTCAATATTTGTGATAGACATAAGTATGCAATCTTGAAAATGAGATTTCCATGAAATGGCATCACTAGCAAAATAAAAAGACATAGCTTGAATAAGACCTTGTTTTGTCCAAAACACATAAATAATCTACATCTATGTAACTATATATACTAGAAATTTTCCCCAAATCAAATGCACATATCCTTAGTACCATTCAAGTACCTCATGATCTCTTTCACTTCCTTTGAATGCTCCTTTCAAGGATTGGGTATGTATCTACTAGCTACTCCCATTGTAAAAGCCATGTCTAGAGAAATAGGTATGATTGCATAAATCAAGTCGACTGCTGCTAAGGAATAAGTCACCTTACTCATTTTAGCCATTTCTCATGTCTTTTGGAACAATCCACTCAATCAAGTTTCACATATGGAGACAATGGAGTACTCACTACTTTCCCCCTCTCCATATTAAGATGCTTAAGCAACTTACCAATGTACTCAATCCAAGATAAAGTAGCTACTTCTATCTTCAAGCACAATGTGCGTGCCAAGAATGTGATTAGCTTCTCCTAGATCCTTGATTTAAAACTATGGATTCAACTTTGAATTTAATGTAGTTATCTCTTGACCTTTTTTTGGAAATTAGTATATTATCCACCATAGAGAATGAGAATCAAAAAGCTATAATCCATAGCTTGCTTACAATAAAGGCAATTGTCGATCTCACTTTACTTATATCCTTGAAAGCATAAATGCATGTTACTTGTGATACCACTCCCTTGGTGACTACTTAAGACCATAAAGGATCTTCTTTAACATGCATACCAAATGTTCCTTACCCTTCTCAACAAAACCTTCTAGCTATCACATGTAAATGTCTTCATAAAGATCACTATGCACAAATGTAGTATTGACATTCGTTTGGACCAAAGACATATCCTCTTTGCCAACCAAAGCCAGAATGCACTGCAAAAGGTAGTCATTCTAATAGTTGGAGACAAAATCTTACTAAAGTCAATACCTTGCACTTGCTTAAAGCCTTTAATAATAATCATTTTTTGTACTCTGGTTTTCTATCATTTTGAGTGATCTTTCACTTGTAAATCCATTTGTATGCAAAGGCCTCCTTGCCTTAATGTAAAACCATCAACTCACATGACATTCCTATGCAATGATTCAATGATTCAATTTTTTATTACATAGATCTCTCTCACTTAAGCTTATCATTGCTTAACATAGCATCCTCATAGCAAGAAGGCTCTTTGCAATATGTTAACATGACATAATCAAGAGATGGAACATAATTATCTAGAAGTCATGACCTCATGTCAACTTTCTTAATTGACTTTCCATTAATAGCCTTTGGTTCCACTCTTTTCCTATTTACCATGGGAAGATTATATCCTTGAACATTAGGTACTTGTTGCCCAAATTTTTGTGCGTGTGGACCATTATGCACAAGTCCATCATCTTGAAAGATCACTTTATGAATCTCCTTTATAGGGATACACTTCTTATGCATCTTTTTCTCATTGAAGTACACATCGTCACTATAAATAACCCCACTCACCATAGCCAAGAAAGATATACTTTCTTGACTTAGGAGAAAGTTTATCCTAGAACGTTTCAGGAATATATCAATATTCTTCAAAACAAATGGCTCTAAGGAGCCTTTGTGTAAGTTACTCTCTAGACCAAATCGCTACAAGAAGATTCTCATCTATAGCCTTATTTCATGATCTATACAACTTATCCTTTCTACAATACCATTTAATCAAAGATTTTATGGAGTATTCAACTTGCTTTCGATTTCTTTTGCATAACAAAAGTCTTGGAATATTTTGAAGACAAACTCTTCACCATTCTCTATGTAGATAATGAGCCTTTTGCCAAATTGATTCTCCACAAATGTTGCAAAATTTTGAGACACCAAAAGGAGGTCATCTCTCCTTATAAGAAGGTATACCTACAGTGTGTGTGAAAACGTATCTATAAATGTGACAAAGCAGGATGCACCTCTTAAAGACAAAGTAGGCATAGTGCCACAAGTGTCATGACTATCTATAAGACTAACTTTCTCACTTTTACAAATGCTACGCTTTTGTTTGACAAATGTGTTTGTTTACAATATATACAATGCTCACAAATAGCAAAATTAATATAAATTAAAGATGGGAATATAACCACAACATGAAAGAGCTTTCATTTCATTTTGGCTCATATGACCTAACCATTTATCCTTTCTACAATACCATTTAATCAAAGATTTTATGGAGTATTCAACTTGCTCTCGATTTCTTTTGCATCACAAAAGTCTTGGAATATTTTGAAGACAAACTCTTCACCATTCTCTATGTAGATAATGAGCCTTTTGCCAAATTGATTCTCCACAAATGTTGCAAAATTTTGAGACACCAAAAGGACGCCATCTCTCCTTATAAGAAGCTATACCTACAGTGTGTGTAAAAACATATCTGTAAATGTGACAAAGCAGGATGCACCTCTTAAAGACAAAGTAGGCATAGTGCCACAAGTGTCATGACTATCTATAAGACTAACTTTCTCACTTTTACAAATGCTACCCTTTTATTTGAGAAATGTTTTTGTTCACAATATATACAATGCTCACAAATAGCAAAATTAATATAAATTAAAGATGGGAATATAACCACAACATGAAAGAGCTTTCATTTCATTTTGGCTCATATGACCTAACCAATCATCCCACAAAGAAACACTTGGCATCTCAATTACAAGTACGATATGGTCTATATTACTAGAAACATGAAGCATATAAAACATTCCAAATTTGTGGAACCATGAGCTATGTAATAGAATCTTTGATATATTTCCAAGAACTATAACCAATTAGAACATAGTAGTAATATCATCTACTTGTCTAGTACTACTCGAACTATTCGTGAGTTTGGAACTATCATACATTCTTCAACATAAATGAAGATCCATTCTTGAATTTCAACTACATATCTTTAATGCCAATGATGTCACATGTGTAGTTGTTTCCAAGAGAGATACTCACTTTCCTTGAGGCATCATATGTAATAGACCGCTTCTATGTAGAGAAACATGAAATGATGCTCTCCAATCAATGATCTAGCAAAAAAGACATATTCCAGACAAGCAATTAGATGTGAATCACGGAGTCTAGGTGTTAGTAATATGGTGCGCAGATCGGACGCAGATAGCTCACGTAGTGAATTCCCAAAGGTCCCCAAGAACAAAGCACTCTACTTTTTAGCACAAAGACCAATGTAAAAACAAGCACGACATGAGACAAGAGACAAATTGGGTTGAATCTCCCCCATGCCTTGTGTGAGCGCTTCACAAAGCATGTATTTAATATATATTTTTAATCTTTTTGCTCAAAAATAGCCCAATTACAAAAATATGACAAGCTTTTAGCTTTTGAGTTTGCTTTCTACCAAGAATAGGAAAATAAAGCTAATGGACGGTGCCCAAAGAGCCTGGCACGCCCAATCTCAATGTCCAAATAAAAATAACATATCCAGGCGCATAAGCGCATACAAAATAATAAAAAATAGTCGATGTCTCTATAGACATAATCAAAATATAGGCGTGGCGCCTAATATAATCCAAAGATCGAAAACCCGCTAGACTCCAATGCTTTCCTCCGCCACTGCTGCTATCTCTACACATCAACTGAAGCATTCACAATCGTTAGTAAAATAACACAATTAAACCGACAAAAGTGAATACCTAGCAGTCTTCAGCTACATAAATAAATCAACTGGTTAGAAATAAATCCTAACCTTAATTTATTACGAGTGCGCACTCTAAACTCATAAACGTTTATTAATTTAATATGCATTTTGCGGAATCACCCGCTATGGAATCACCCATGTACACACTAAATTAATGAAACGCCCGAAAAGGACAGGCGTCCCCATCAACTTTTCGCACAAAGAATCCTCTTTGCGTATGAGCCCCGGTCATCTAAGTTTACGGAATCCACCGTAAAACCTCACGGAATCCACCGTGGAATATGCCTCCTGGCATCATACCCCCGGGGTGGGATAGCAATTGACCTCAATTGCTATTAGCTCAATGTGGAGCTAACAGAGTGGGGAAAGCATTTAGGTCTCTAGCGTGCATCCATTGTGCTTCCTCTACAGGATGGTTCTTAAATTTCACGAGATATCTAGAGTACCTTCGGCCAGTTCTAGTGGTCATGTAATCAGTGTCTATGATGGCTTCTGGTTCAAGGATTTCAGTCTCTTCTTCTAGTAAAGGTGGGTTTTCATAGACAGGGTGGATAGGTAATTGTCCTCTAAATGGTCTCAATAAACTAATATGAAAGGTATTATGAATTTTCCAATGAGATGGCAATTCTAACTTGAATGCATTGTCATTAATCTTATGAATGATTCTAAATGGTCCGTAGAATCTAGGGGCTAATTTAACAACTAGATGTCTATCTACACTTTGCAGTCTACGCTTTTCTATTCTAAGCCAAACATAATCATCAATTTTGAAATTCATGGCTTGTCTTTTCTTGTTGGCTTGTTTGGTATATGATTATTGGGCTTTAGCAATCATATCCTTGACCTCATCAAAAATAGTGTTATGCATAACAGCAATATCATCGGCACTTTGTATTCTATTAGACAAAGATGCAATAGGTGTAGATAATCTATATCCATAAATAACTTCAAAAGGTGCTTTCTTTGTAGATGTGTGGTGTATTGTTATATGCAAACTGTAATAAATGTAAATGAGTATCCCATGTCTGAGGTTTAGAAATAGTGTATGCACGTAAAAGATCTAAAATAGTGCTATTTGTGGCTTCTGTTTGTCCATTTGTTTCTGGATGAAATGCAGATGAGAAATCAATCTTTGTGCCTAGATTTGCAAACAGTGTAATCCAGAAATTATTACAAAATCTAGAATCTCTATCTGAAATAATGACTTTCGGCAATCCATGGTTAGTAAAAACAGTTTTCAAAAATAACTGTGCTGCTTGTGATGCTGTTAAAGTTTTCTTACATGCAATGAAATATGCTTGCTTACTAAATCTATCTACAATTGTCCAAATCATGTCATGGTTAGATTTAGTATTTGGTAAGCCAGTAATGAAATCCATAGATATATGTTCCCAAGGTTTAGATGGAATAGATAAAGGCATTAATAACCCATACTGTTTACCATGATGTCTCTTTATTCTTTGACAAATCAGACATTCAGAAACAAAATTAGACACATCTGCATCCATATGCGGCCAATAAAAATCTTCAGTTAACATGCGTAATGTAGAAATGATACCTCTATGACCTTGATATGGGGGACAATGAATTTCATTTAAAACAAAAGATCGGAATGGAATAGTAACACACAGTCTCTTTTCAAAGAACATGAATCCATCATTATATGACAATGAATCAACAGGAATGAAATTATTTTGAACTAATTTTTGCCAATCAGAATGAAAAGTAATATCCTGGTGATATGTGTCTTTCATAGCAATCAAAGAATCAAAAGATATGATAGAAATGTTATGAATTGCAGGTCTTCTACTTAATGCATCGGCAACTACATTTTCTTTTCCAGGTTGGTATTGAATGATAGGATGGAAACTTTGAATGAATGAAGCCCATTTGATATGGCGGTCAGAAATTTGGGGTTGGCTAAGTAGATGTCTAATGCTTTGCTGGTCGGTCTTTATCATGAATTCTGAACCCATTAAATAATGCTTCCATTGTTTCAATGCTTGGACAACTGCTAAGAGTTCCTTGTCATAAGTGGAATATTTGAGCTCAGAGGGTTTCAGCTTAGAACTAGAATATGCTATTGGATGGTTATCTTGCATTAGCACGGCTCCTATTCCTGATCCGCTAGCATCAGTCACAACTAAAAAGAATGGTCTATTAAAGTCAGGCAATTGTAGGACAGGGGCATTGGTCAATGCACGTTTAAGTAAATCAAAGGATTTCTGCTGGTTTTCAGTCCATTGATAAACAATGCCTTTCTTAAGAAGTTTGGTCAGTGGTAAAGCAAGTAATGAGAAATTACGTACAAACTTCCTATAGAAACTAGCAAGACCAAGGAATGAGCGTAAGTCATGTACATTTTTAGGAATAGGCCAATGCAATATTGCGTCAATTTTCTTAGGATCAACTTTTATTCCTTCTTTTGATACAATATGACCTAGATATTCTATTTCTGTCTTAAAGAATTCACTCTTGTCAGGATTTGCAAACAATTGATTTTCTTTCAGTAATTGAAAAACTAATGATAAATGCTCATAATGCTCTTTTTCACTTTGACTGAATACTAAAATATCATCAAAGAAAACAATCACACAATATTGATATTTTAGAAAAATACGGTTCATCATTCTACTGAAAGTAGCAGGTGCATTAGTTAATCCGAATGGCATAACTAAGAATTCGTAATGGCCAAACTGTGTCCTGAATGCAGTCTTAAATATGTCAGATCTATCTAACCTCACCTGATGATATCCAGATTTAAGGTCAATTTTACTAAATATAGAAGATCCTTGCAGTTTGTCCATAAGGTCGTCAACTCTAGGTATAGGATACCTATTCTTTACAGTGATCTTGTTTAATGCTCGGTAGTCAATACACATCCGATAAGTATTATTCTTTTTCTTGACTAAGAGCACAGGTGCACCGAATGGAGAACTGCTAGGTCGAATTAAACCTCTATTTAGTAATTCTTCTACTTGACTCTGGATTTCTTTTTGCTCTATTTGATTGTGCCTATATGGGGCTTTGCAAGGTGGTTGTGTGCCAGGTATTAGGTCAATCTTATGGTCTTCTGGACGTGATGGAGGTAAACCTGGTGGTAGATCTTCTGCAAAACAGTCCTTAAAATATGCAAGAAATTCCTTATGCCTAGGGTGCATATGAGTTTCTTTTGCGTGCAATTCATTCACCCAAATGAGATATGATTTAGTGTTCTTGCGTAGTGCACGTTTTGCTTGAGTATGCGAAAGCAGTGGAAACATATGAGATGCATGCATACCAAATAATGTAATAGATTTTCCTTGAAAATTAATATTCATTGTGTGTGTGGAATAATCTATATTGGGATTATGTTGGTGTCTCCATGGCATTCCTAGAATAATGTCGCTAGACTGTAATGGGACAACTAAGAAATTTCTTCTTTCAATATATGGACCAATTTGAATTTCTAAATTTTGAACTTCTTGTGTGCCATTGTACCTAGTGCCTAAAAATGCAGCCTTTATGCGATAGTGCGTAGGTACAGTATGCAATTTCAATTCCTTTACCAATTTTGCTGAAATAAAATCATGCGTACTACCGTCATCATGCAATACAGTTCTTTCTTTTCCATGCACCATACATTTCATAGTCAACAATGAATGTAAAGTAGGCATACCTGGTAAAGTGTCGGAAGTAGTAGTAGGATCATCTTCTTCTTCAGTGAAATCCGGCATATCCTCATGCTCGTCCTCGTCCATAGCTCCAAGGTAGTTGATATGTGCTGATGGCTTCTTTGAATGACAATTTGCTGCGAGATGGCCTGGCTGGTGACACTTGTAGCATACGATAGGCTTGGCTTTGGTCACATTATTTGCAATGGCTGGGAGTCTGGGTATATTTGGATTTGCTTGTTGGATAGGCTTAGGATTTGGATTGACAGTGGATGGTAATGCGGGTGGTTTAGGCCAATTCTTACGGAAAGATGGTGATGAAAAACGACCTGGATTAAACCTTCTGAAATTGGAATTGAATTGTTTAGATCCATAATTACCGTTTGCTTGGAATGGCTGTGGTCGTCGATCTCTTCCACGTAACTTATCTTCAGTGTCGTGAGCTAAGGAAATGGCATCTTCAAGGGTAGCAGGCTTGAACATATTCACCTCAGCGTAGTAATGTCCAAGAAGTCCAGACATGTACTTCCGCTTATGGGTCGTCTCTGGTACGTCTTCAAGCATGCGTAGCTGTAGAAGTGCATTCCAAAAACGCTCTGTATACTGTGGTATAGGCTCACGGTCGCGTTGTTGGAGTAAATCCCATTGCTTGATTGCCTTCTCATGAAATTGCGGTGGAAGGAAATTTTGCATGAACTTCTTCTTGAAATCTTCCCATGTAGCAGGACATTCTATGCTCTTGCGGACGACAGTCCACCAAAGTGAAGCTCTATCTATCAGATGATTAGTAACACACTTGATTTTATCTTTCTCAGGATAAGTTTCCTCATGGAAATAGTCATCAAACTGGCTAATGAATGATAAAACAGTCTTTCCCTCTCTTATGCCATTGAAAGTGCGAAACTTGAAACTTCGTTTACTTATCTTGGATTCCTTGCGAATGGTTTGTGCTTCAAGAGTGGCGTCGATGGTACGGCGAATCAGATCTTCAGCTTGGGGTTCTTCTTTATCAGTGGACGCTCCTTGTAGCTTTGTCAATTGCGCTTGCAAGGCTTGCCTAGCTCTTCGCTCTTCGTCCAATTGTAACATAATAAGATCCAGCTTTTGCTCCATGGTAGGCTCGGGTAGGTCGTCTTCAGCCATAGGATCATCCATAAGTGGGGTAGTCATCCTGTAAAACTCAACAAACCTTTCTCACTCAAAATCAGTTAGCGGGATGAGCGTAGCTCAAATTTGGGGTTACAAGGCTATGTATTTTTGGGTATTTTCTTCTTCAATTTTCAGAAATTCTGAAATATTTCTGTCTCTGTTTGCTGAAAGTACTTCAACGAACTTGTAGATAGGTAAAACAGCTTGCTGCGAACAACTTTCCAGTTCTGAGTTTTTGCAAACGAACAAGTCTTCTAGGAGTTTCGAGCGTTAGTCAGTTCTGATTTAGTCTGACTTGCAGAGTTGCAGACTTAGCAGACTTGCAGGGTTGTAGACTTGCTGGACTTAGCCGATTTGCAGGACTTGCAGTACTTGATTCCAAGTGACTTACTGAACTTGTCTTCTGTAGTGCGAGACCCGGAGTTTTTTGACTTGTCAGATCTGTGTGACTTGCAGAGATTTGTGTGATTTGGCTTAATTAGGCTTGGTGATTAAGCTTAAGAGCTTAATTGGTGGACTAGCAGGCCGCCGTTTTTGAATCGTGGGGGGGGGGGGCCGTTTTTTTTCCGCGCGGATTTTTCGGAGCTTCTCTTGTTGATCACGATTTGAAGATTATGAAGCTAATAAGCTTCTTAAGCTTAAAACTAAGCTTTTTAATGAAATAGATAAGAAATTTCTCACTGGTTGATCACGACTTGTATGTGAGGATGTAGGAGTGGTCCTCCGCCGACAGAGAGTGGTCCTTCGCGATCTGACAGTAGAAATAGGGGTTCTTGATCGCCAGAAGTCTGCCTGTATCGACGGTTCGCGATGAGATTGACTGTAGAGGCCGTTTGTTCCTGGAGCTCCGCCTTCGCCCGAGATTGGTAGCGATTGGAAGCCCTTGATCTCTGCTCCGCTCTGATACCACTGGTGCGCAGATCGGACGCAGATAGCTCACGTAGTGAATTCCCAAAGGTCCCCAAGAACAAAGCACTCTACTTTTTAGCACAAAGACCAATGTAAAAACAAGCACGACATGAGACAAGAGACAAATTGGGTTGAATCTCCCCCATGCCTTGTGTGAGCGCTTCACAAAGCATGTATTTAATATATATTTTTAATCTTTTTGCTCAAAAATAGCCCAATTACAAAAATATGACAAGCTTTTAGCTTTTGAGTTTGCTTTCTACCAAGAATAGGAAAATAAAGCTAATGGACGGTGCCCAAAGAGCCTGGCACGCCCAATCTCAATGTCCAAATAAAAATAACATATCCAGGCGCATAAGCGCATACAAAATAATAATAAATAGTCGATGTCTCTATAGACATAATCAAAATATAGGCGTGGCGCCTAATATAATCCAAAGATCGAAAACCCGCTAGACTCCAATGCTTTCCTCCGCCACTGCTGCTATCTCTACACATCAACTGAAGCATTCACAATCGTTAGTAAAATAACACAATTAAACCGACAAAAGTGAATACCTAGCAGTCTTCAGCTACATAAATAAATCAACTGGTTAGAAATAAATCCTAACCTTAATTTATTACGAGTGCGCACTCTAAACTCATAAACGTTTATTAATTTAATATGCATTTTGCGGAATCACCCGCTATGGAATCACCCATGTACACACTAAATTAATGAAACGCCCGAAAAGGACAGGCGTCCCCATCAACTTTTCGCACAAAGAATCCTCTTTGCGTATGAGCCCCGGTCATCTAAGTTTACGGAATCCACCGTAAAACCTCACGGAATCCACCGTGGAATATGCCTCCTGGCATCATAATATGTCACCAAAGTCAATACTCACTATGTTGGATTTCTCAATCTTGACACCACAAGACTTCTCTTCCTTCTTGCCATTGCTTTCTTTATTGTCCTTTGACTTCTAATCTTTTTCCCACTTGTAGTGATCCTTCTTCACATGGCCTTTCTTAAAACATAGTAACACTCCACATTCTTGTTCTTATGAGCATGTGCTTACTACACACACTACAACAGAAACAAGGCATAGACGCGCATGTTAGACGCGCAAAGTCGGGCGCATCTATCAAAGCATCTATAAGTGCGTGTAAACGTGTGTGTAAATAGACGCGAATTTTGCGTCTATATATCCGCGCAAATAGACGCTAATATAGATGCGCCAGTAGACGCACAATTATTTAACCACTTAGAATTAGCAATTCACATAATTAAAAAATCAAAGTTAATAATTATTTAACCACCTGAAATTGATTCTTGAGTATGCACATGTGCGCATGATAAAAACCATAGAATTAAGAATACACATTGAATCATTGAATTAAAAAAATAGAGTTAATAATTACTTTTTCATTGCTCTCTAATGAATGGCAGTTCCTCTAGTTGACAAGCCTGATATAAGTAATTAGCGGCAAGTGACAGAAACCTTACAATTAGTAGCAAGCATTGCAATATGTATCTCGTAATTTCTCTACATACTTGAAGATGATAAAAGATACTTCCTTTTTATTATGGAAAATTCAATTTAGCTTTAAAATTGACTATTAATTCTTCAGTATGTGTGCATGATAAAAAGCATAGAATTAGGAATACACATTGAATCAATAAGCAAATTAAGTATGTTACAGTGAATGATCCATCTCATCTTCAATGAGATCAGCCCTTGCTAAACTATCTACTTGAAGGTCTATGTTACCAAGAGGTAACGAAACAAATAAGTCTATCCCACTATTAAATGTGTTACTATATTGCTCAATAACTTCATCAATATCATCGACAATCACATTATTGTCTTCTTCTGCGTTTCTTTGAATATCCTCGCGAGGTTCATCTTGTACTATATCACGCATATCATCCATTATGGTGTCATCATGCACATCATCATTAATTGTTGGATTGTCATCTGCTATCTCCATGTCGGTAATATTACCATATATTGGTTTTGAACGATTAGATATAGGGATGATATACCACCATCGGTTATTGTTTACCATTGGATGATACACAACCTGTATTTGAAAAACAAAAGCAAAAAACTTAAGTACTTATCATATTGTGTATATGTATCACATGTATACATATAAAAAAATTAGCCTTTGCATACATACCTGCTCGCATTGTTAAGGTAGTACTAATGTTTCATTCTTGTTTTGGTCAAATTTTGTAGAGTCAATGATTACAAAACCACTTGGATGACGTCTGATTGTGCAATGCTCACCATTTGTTACCACTTCTTTAAACCACTTCACATCTAGTACATATATAAAGAATCGTCTAAAGTCAAGCTTCAGAATATCTTGGATCAAGCCACAATAACCTTCCACGATACCATTGGCATCCTCGAAGTGAGCAAGGACACCACAATCTTGGGTATTTCTCTTTTCATCTATACATTGAGTTCAAAGATGTTTACCCTCACACCAAAGTGCATTGAATAATGTGCACTAGTAGTAAAAGATAAAAGATCAAACATGTCAATTATTTATATAAAATAAAACTTATAGAAACAAATTAATTGATAGTATGTCTCACCTCGTGTGTATTCCCACTCTTCCTTGAGATATATTAATTTCCTCCTCTTTTTCCATTCTCTCCATTTCCTCATGTAACCAATCTATATCAATATGACGTGGGAGTGCATTTAGATGATCTGGAAATGAGACATTACATCCATATTTAGTGCGAAATTCTTGTCTTTCGCTTTTTCTTCTTGCCCTTGCTTCATTATATAGTGCCACCCATTTGCTCATTACATCACTATTGAGCACACAAAAACTATTTAACTTACGAAGTTCTTCTTTTGTTAGCGCTTTACTCATTCCTTTTCCTTGAGGTACTATAGAAGTCATTCTCAAGTCTTCATCATCTTTCCATAGTCGTGGTTGAGAGGGATCCACTTCAGCAAGGTATTCAGAGATATAAACAAGGGATGATTGCACTAACCAACCCTCAGCCATGCTTCCCTCAGGCCGTGCTTTTTGCCTCACAAAATCTTTCAAGGTTTTCATGAAGCGCTCAAGAAAAAACATCCACCTTACATGAACTGCCCTACAAAGTGTGATCTCATCAATCAAATGTATGAGTAAAAGTAATTGAGTAGTCAAAATGGATCGATGAAAAATTTCCTCCACCTCAACAGAAAATACTTGAGCATCTTGCAATGTGTTTGGATCAATTTCCTTCGAGCTCACATATCTGTCAAAATGTATTTGAGAATTGTTTATTTTTGTGTAGAAATTCAAAGATATATAATGAAAAAATACAATGTATACACTCTGGACTGCATCTGAGGGTGCGTCTAACCTGCAATGTAGACGCGGGGATACAGACGCCAGGTCTCCCAGTTCTGATAGTAAGCAATATATTTTTGCAATGATGAATGTGACCAATCCCTTGTTTGTGTTTATCATTTTTCTTGTTTAAGAGAAGCATTAGCACTTAAGTGTTATGTTCAATGTCTAAAGAAAGCTCTTTGAAAATATAGGTAATATATGATTTTTTGTATGCAAATAAATTTGTCTTTTTCCTGTGTTTTTTTTGCAGATGTTGTATCCTGGTTCATCTAGCAATGACCCAGATATGGATCGCATGAATGATACGTTGGCCTCCTTTGGCAGGGGGATCAATGCATTTTTTGGAGGTTTTCCTAGTAGGGAAGACTTCATGGGAGAGATGACCAGACACCTTGGCCACTCTCCCACAGCGGACCAGGTGTTCATTGTCATGTCTGGGACGCCTCTAGCGTCTTTGCCTGGCACTACTTCCCAGACTCCACATGCAGGTACTCCACATATAGGTACTCCATATGCAGGTACTCCACGTGCTCCACGTGCATCGGCTGAAGCACAAGCATCTGCAGAAGCACGTGCATCTGCAGAAGCTCGTGCGTCCAGCGAGGCAAAGGGTAGTCGACAGAGAGGGAGGAGGGAGAGTCGAGGGGGAGGACGAGGCTTGTGTGGGGGTTGCCTAGGAGGTGGCGAGCGATCACCCTCACCAGTAGATCACGTAGAGGAGGTTGTACGCCAGTACTATAGAGTTACAGATGCTGGTGACATCTTTCATGATGCTAAGGGAAGGGATGTAATGGCGTACATGAGGAGCATTGTGCATGCGACATATAAAGATTGTTTCATTGCCTTCAAAAATCAAAAAAGCAGCTTATGGCAGGAGGTGTTGAGGGCACTCCATAGGAGGTACCCAAATCTTGAGGGTCAGCGATTCTCAGATGATTGGGAACATACAAAAGTGAGGGATATGCTTCACAACAAAAGATCCCACCTCATGGCATAGGCCAGGGACTCACTGCGGAGGCTGGAGGAGGGGCGTGGAGCCTATAGCCAACCACCTATGTGCCATCGCATAGAGTGGAAGAAAGCTAAGAAGAAAGCAGCTGAGAAAGTGAAGAGTCGCCAGCACGCAAAGGCGCGACAGATCCAAATGGAAACAATGGGATTGTCGCATTAAGGATCGGGCAACAGAGAGTCGTGGGAGGTAGAGTTTGTAAGTATATTTTGATTTCTAGTTTTTTTAAATTTATATTTCTTTCAATTCTTTATATATTTTAGTCTAATATATTGTGACTCATAATTGTTTATATATCTCTAAATGTTTTGCAGACTACCATTGTTGGTAGGACACCTACTCCTAGAGAGATAGGTTACCATCGAGGCCATAACCGCGCAGCGACATGGCTTCACTTTTATGAGGAGGGTCTCATCATTGAGGACCAATACAACCCGGCCATGAGGATTCGACAGCCAGAGGAGGTATGTTTTTCTTACTTTCCTATTAAAAGTATAGCTAATTATAACTTTTTTTCCACCTTGTCTATGTAAGCAACCCTGACCTTTTGTGTGTGTAGGTGAACCCGGATGTGGAGCATAGCGAGGAGGGGGATAGCGACGCTAGTAGCCATGGTGGTACTAGCGAAGATGTTTCCTCTTTAGATTCGTAGAGGAGCACCATACCTCCTTATGAGGCCTTCTTTTCTTGTATATGTATGATATCTCTTTGAGCCTACTGCTTGCAGCCACGCTTTAGGTTGCAAGCACTTAAACTTCCCTTGTAAATGCTTTTGATATATAATAAATACATGGACTTTTATTTTCAATTCTCATGCCCGTAAGATACATTGTCTTTTTCCCAAATACACAATCTGATGTATGGGAGGGGAAAAAAAAAAACCAGAGAGCATGTGGTTGCAAAGTCTCTAGTTTTTTTTCCAATTCTGTTTTGCGCGTCTATCAGCACGTCTAAATTACAGAAAATTCGAGTTTATATGCGCATCTATAATACAGACTACATGCGCTTATACACGCACTTCATAATTCAAATTGAAAAAAATAAATTAAATATCTTTTTAAGAAAAATGACATTTTTTATTTTTCATTCGCACCTATCAGTGCTTGTAAAAGTGCATCTACCAGCGCGTCTATATGCGTGTGTATATGTGCGTCTATTGCGCGTCTATTTGTGCGTGTAAATTTGTTGATACATGCGATTATAGACGCGAAATGGTAGACGCGCAAATAGAAGGGCGGATAGACGCGCCCGTAAGAATTTCTCTATATTCAAAAATCGTGTCTAAATGTGCGTCTATGAGGCCTTTTTGTTGTAGTGACAATTTCCTGTTATCATTACATTTACCTCTTGTTTGTGATTTTTCATCACGGATTGTAAGGGCATTGATATTTTTAACAATATTGGCATTCTCATGATTGACTTTCTCAAAAAGAATGGCAAGAGGAACATTCATTGTCTTTAGTCCATCTAGAGGATGATTCTTACTAATTTGTCTCCTAAAAGTATCCCAACTCTTTGGCAATGCAGCATGTAAAGACATAGCTTTAGGAGATCCTAGAGAGATAAAACATTTTAGGAAATAAAAACTATTTTGGATTTTTTTTAAAGTTTATATTTTGATGAATAAACATATCTAAATTTGTTAAAAGATCATTCTCATAATATTCTTGTGGTTTACATCAATTACAAATTCAGGTAGAAGTGAAATAAAATATTCAATTTGAAATATTTTGACATCTTGTTACCTCCCTCCATCCTCATTCTCCCTTTTCCTTTTTTTTTTCTCCTTGTTGGTTACTTACTCATTCTTCAAGTTTTTTGAATTCACACAACATTCTTATTCAGAGTTGCAAATTAGATATTCTTATTCATTGGTAAAGGAGCTCTTTATCACCTTCATGTTAGGCTAGAATGCAAGTATGAAGGAATTAGAAAAATAATAAAACAAAACATTGCTTTAGAGTCCATGAAAGATGTGTTTCAATTTGAAGGGGAAAAAATATTGATATTTGGTTGAATGAAAGATTTTACCATAAATTTTTTATAAACTAGTACTTATTTTTATAATAGCTCTTCACTAATGTTGTTTATTGGTGATGGTTATAATGGATTTTTGGGCTATGTATTTAATCTTATTGCAAAGAATGATGTACTTAAATGGGAGAATCACTTGTTAACAAAACATAGAGATGAGTTCTTGCAAAAACTATAAGATCGTCAATGGAAGAATCATTCATTGGAGAAATGTATCAAAGCATACCAAAGAAAACAAACTAGTTTAGTCCTTCAAAATCAACAAAGACCTCTCAAGAATATTGAGCATCTCAAACGAGGAGGAGGTGGTTGCAATAAAAGAATGGAAGCAACAAGGTATATCCTTTTACTTGAGAGATGGTGAATATAACTTTGCTTCTAATAGTATCTGAGTTAGAGTCATTGGCAAGGTGATGGAAGTTTTGGGTAAGCCTTTCCATATCATGGCCAACTTCAACAAGGAGAATAAAGAGATTGTTTACGATACATTTAATAATAATTTCATTGATATGCCTAACTTGCAATATTTGATTATTAGATTCTATGATTGGTCTTTAGAAAATACACAAGGAGTAGCTAGGTTTGTGATTAAACTTGATAAAAGTGAGATTTTAAAGTGTACAAAATTAGAGGGGGTCTCCATTGCTCTAATGAATAGAGCTTCAATACATGATGTGATTAAGAGTCAACAAGTAGCAAGATAAGAGCTATTTGTCGAGGGATTTGGGAACTAGAAAGTTGAATAGCATGTAGTTGGTGACTTAGAGACACTCAAGTGCATATACAATGTGTTTGAAGGAGAAAAATTTAGATATCTCTATCTATATTACATGTCCCTAGCTGCATAACTCAGCTCGAGAAACTAGAATAGAGTCCCCCTCCAGACATATCAAAGATCCATAATTCAAACCAATTTTAGATATTCATTTTGTCAATGCTCATGTATATACACTTCATGTACTCTATTGAATAATTTAAAATATTAATCTTTACATAGGGTTTACTTGGAAGTTAAAACCCTTATTAGCTAGATAAGATGTTATAACAAAGATCGAGCAAGGTTTATCTACAATTAGTTTGTATGGATATAATGTTGTTATTGAACTAGATCTTCAAAAGTCCAAAAAAGTAAGTTGTATCCCCAAAAAGATATCTATTAGTGGGGTGAAGGCTAGAGGATTTCAAGGCTTTCGTGGAAAGCTTGGCAAGATTAACTCTGGAAATGGGGATTCAACCATTAAATATAATAAATGGAAATCCCTACATAATGCACTTAAGAATTATGTTGATAATGGATAGGCTTGGAATAGAAACGTCAAAGTTTGGAAAATACTATATAAAATATTTTTTAACTATGATAAAATTGATTGAAAAGATGATGATCTCAAAGACTTTAAAGACCAATTGAATCTTTTTGAAAAGGTAATGATAGAAGCTTGGGGCAATCAACACTTTGACACTTACTATATGGTAAGAAGTTCTTATGTTTTTATGGTAAGAAGTTGATATGTTTCTTCCTTGTCTAACTCATATAGGATTTTTTATTAACTCTCTTTATTTTTTAATTGTGCATCATATTTTATATAACTATGCTCAATATTTTATCAAATTGTATGGAGGTCTATGTATTTGGTCAACCCAAGGCATGGAAAAATCTCATTATCAAGCAAGAAAAAAAAAACTTTAGGCACATAGATATGGAGGAGGAAGAGTCAAAGCAAATAGTGTACTAGAGGTTTTCAATGGTTTTATAGATAAATTTGTCACAAATTTAAGCTTAAAGATATAGCCACATCATGTAGTACATCGTCTTGGAAAAAACCATACAAATGGTTACACAAAAAAGGAAAGTTGGATATCAAAACTCTTGCGCAATTTAGTAGAGGTTTTTAGAATGGTTACTAACTAAATAAAGAGAAGACAAAATATGGATTTCAAAAAGCCCTTGATTCTTTAGGATCTTTCAATCCATTTGTGTTACAAAGGAATCCTTCAATAAGACCTCTATATTTCAAAAACTCTTGCTTTATGTAGCATAAGATAAGCTTTAAAATTTTTTGCACCTCCAATATGGGAGAGTAAATAGGAGCTAAAGGCTCCAAAGTATACAGCTCTAGAATCACTGTAACCATGCATGTAGCCGGAAACCCTTGTCTTCTTTCTTCTCTACCAAAATTATCTTCTGAACTCATCTATTGAAAACTTTAGATCCAATGACTTTGCAAATATATTTCAAAGCCATCATTGGCAAAGTTGGAAATCTTGAGAATCTATTGTGCCAAATTGCAATGATTTGATTATTTAAGCTTCCAATATAGTGGCCAAGTCCTTGACTTTTCGCAAGCTTTAGTGGCCTAGAGTCCTTGGCTCTTTTAAGAAAGTTATCACAATCTTCAATTTCAATATGCCCAAGAAAAAAAATCATTGTCAACAAAAATCTCAAAGTTACTTACCTTTAATACCTACTATCAAGCCTAGGATGATCTTGGAAATATCTTTAATACCTTTGGGTTTTCATAATCTTCAAGAAGGTTCTCATCATAGAGATTTATTGAGTTCTTTGGCTTCTCCTCCAATGGTTGCTTTAGTGTGTCTTCATATCCCATGCCCTCAATGTGAAGCCTCTTTTGCACCTCTCAGAACTCTTTTTCTCTGGAAAACACCATATTGGAAAAAATGGGAATTTCCCATAAGTTTGGGACACATGGTCAAATCTTTGGATTTGTCATAACTTAAACACTATAACTCCAAATTGAGTGCTCTATAGCTCAATAGATTCCATTTTTCAAGTGCTTTCCAATGACATGTCACATCATATGGTTTTAAGAAACTTATGGGCATATTATTCAGGTGCCACCTTTTTAGTATTCAAACAATAGGAATAGGGAGATTCCCAAACTCACCAATATTGTGTTGGTAGTCCCTTCTTCTCAAATTCCACAATCTCATTGATACATGTATACATGACCATGTAGCTATTTTGAAAATTCTCGCCCTCAATATCTAGAGCTGCTAGTGGGCATGGTTTATAAGTTATAAAAATCTTATTAGTTTGGCCCCATGTTATAAGGATGGCTAAGTAGTAATCTTCTCTAAGATTAAAAAAATGTTAAATGACATTGAGCAATATTTACATACATTTTTTTATCGATAGGTAGGTAGGAAATGTAGGGATACAATAAAAGGGGCCTTCTTCAATATCTATACTGAATTCCATCTCATCTTCTTCTATCTTTGTGATGTTATAACTCTTGGACATTTAAAACCTTGCACCACCTCGTTCTCAATATTCTCTTGAAATAGCTATGGCTTCTCTTCAACCTCCTTATCCATTTATGCAACATCCTCATCCTTGATCTCTTTCTCTTCCTTTAAATGAGAATCCTCCATGGAGAAACACAAGAAAACCTATGTCTTTGTGAATCAAAATGCATTTTTGCTTATCCCGATGAAAAATTTAGTTTATTTTATGCCTTCTTAACTCTTTTTCAATAAGATAATACCTGTAATTAAGGTTGTCCTTGGAGTATTGGTTGTGTGGATCATATATTTAAAATAGATAGAATTATCAATTAAGAGAGTTTTTGCATGTTTAGAATAGAACTCTCTATACTCCCAAAGCTTCCCATCAAGATCACTTATTAGCAGCTCTTGCAAATCAAAAGGGGTATTGAGCATCTGCCTCATGTACATACATTTGGATGAGTTTTTTATCTTCCATAGGAAATAAAAAAAGCTAGTCATAAGAATTATCCTCAAGCTCCTCTTGCTCCATTCCATTAAGGGAAAGCCTTTTCTTTGAAATCCCTAAACACTACAAAAATAAAAATTATGGAAGTGTACCTCTTATCAGTAAAAATAATTGAATAACTAGATTGTAAACCAAAAATCTAATCCATGATGTGTGAAACATGAATTTAGTAAGAGGCACCAGTTAAGAATGCAACTTAATTTACGTTCATATAACAACATGCAAGTAGAGTGGCATTTAACTGTGGCCGTTGTCGTATTGCTGCGCATTCGAGATGTGAAAACCACCCGAAAGTTGTGTGTGCGATTTAATACTTTATGCACACTTAGTTGTTGTGATTACATTTATTCTCTGCGTATGAGTATAGTAGCGAGTATGAAGGATTGCTTTCAGTCTATGTTGAACAGGATCAAGGAGACAAGACATTACAATTATTCAAACAAATGCATGAGGAGGATATCTCTTTGGATAGTATCACACTTGTCTGCACCTTAAAAGCTTGTGGCATGGCTGGAGCTATAAACAAGGGCCAAGAAATACATGCTGAGATTGATAGGATAGGGCTATTGAAAACAAATGTGGATGTGGGCATTGCATTAATTGATATGTATGCTAAATGTGGCTGGCTGGTAGAGGCACAAGCAGTGTTTGATATGCTTCCTTATCGAGATCTAGGCACATGGAATGTCCTAATCACAGGATATGCACAACTTGGAAAGGCTGAAGATGTATTTTATATATTCGTCAAAATGAGGGCACAAGGCATAAAACCAAACTTGATAACATTCAGTAGTGTGCTTAAAGCATGCAGTCACACAGGTCAACTGGGCCTATTAGGCGAGGCAGTAGCAGTTATAAAGAAGATGCCATATTCAGCTAACCTTGTGTTGTGGCTTACTGTTTTGGGTGCTTGTCAGAAGTGGGGCAATGTGGAACTCGGAATGCAGGCCTTCGAACATGCATTGTAATTGAATAAGAAGAATCCAGTGGCTTATGTTTGTATGTCTAATATATACTCGGATGCTGAAAGGGAAAAGGAGCCGTGCTTTGAGGGGAAAAAGAGAAGCTTTTGGGCTATGTTTAAAAGGAGGCTTTGCCACGGATGGCTATTTTTGGAAAAAGAAGGCTTTTAGGGGGAAAAAAAAGGAGAATTATGAAGAATAAAAAGGAACAGAATTCGGAGGGGAGAAGGAGTCGACACGCAGGGGAAAGGGGCTCGCAAAATTTGCGTGGCACGAGAGAGGAATAGGGAATCGAAGAGTCGACGTGCACAGAGGAAGAGCTCTTTACCTTGCTTACTTTTGAAAGGCCACGTTATAATTCTGTAGTGATCTTTTGCTTCATCATGTCGAATGCATGAATCATGCAATGACATAGATTTTCCGAGTCAGGAATCGTATCTTTGCTGCCAGAATAACGATGATGACCTTTCCCATGTAGCTTGAAATGTGGTTTAATTTGAAAAAGGGGAATCACAAACAGGGCGGATCTCTGTAACTGGGAAATAGAGCTACGGAGGCAAAAAGAGGGGAAATTGAAGACGATTGATGGGAGGAAAATCTCAGCAACTTCAAAGGGAAATTCAGGACATGAAGATTAGGGGGGGGGGAGGCAATCTTGATTGAGGGAAAAACTACCGCTATGATAGAGGAGGAGAAGAGGGCCGTCAACAGTGCTGGGGGCGTTTGATGAAGAGATGCCACACGGACTAACACAACGACGCTCAGACATCCTGTTCACCAGACATCAGTCCATCAGACTTCTCCATCGCAATTTTGACAGGCCCATCCGGGAGCATACAGAAGAACATCGTGAGGGATCGGCAGACTATATCACAAGCAAAAGAAGGTTGCCAGCAGACTGAGAAAAGAAGTCTCAATTCAAAACTCTGTGCAATGCCACATATCCATATATCTCGAGAGACGAATAATAACTTCGGCAGCAATAGTTTGGCAGCTTAGTGCATGATCTTTTCCATATTCAAGTCAGTATTCCTGTTGTCAGGGTGGATCAACATCCACGTTCATGAATTAATAAGAAGGAAAGGTATCTCCTGTGGCAAAATCAGAGCTTTATTTGATCAGTACATGCTGAAGCTCATTTGAATAGCAAACCGACTGTGACATACGCTGCTCAAACTTCTTCACCGTCATCATTGTTGGAGGCATCCTATATCATCATCTTCTTCAAATTGAGATACCTTGCAGCAGCATATGTTGACTCCTGTCTTTGCCTCACGTTGTGACAAGAGTATAGCTCTGATGTTTGACAACAGCAACTACACATTGTACTCAATTGAATGTATCTAAGAGAAGGATTGCAACGATGTGCTCACTGACAATTCTGTTTTGATCACTATGCAAGGGAGAGTGCTAAAAGGAGGATTTTCGAAGCTGCATTGATCTCACTCATTGTTTGCTTAATGATCTCATCATCTCATTCGGAATAATGTCAACAATCAATGTCTGAACTATTTCAAAACCATAGTTGTACAAAGCTTTCTCAAGCTCATCAGCTACAGATTTTTGCCACTTCATTCTTCTGCTCAAATACATCATCCAGATTCATCTTTGGAATAGTAGTCATCACAACATCGAATACATAGGCTTGAATCTGTTTGCGTGGATTAGTTAGCATGGATAAGGTTCCAACAACATAGCTCCTAAAACACCAGTCCACGCAATGACACCCAGGTTTAAGAATTGATTCAAACTGTACCCATCGTTCCTTGACACCAAGAGTGGCCTGATCAACCTCCATACATCCACATATTTTTCCCATATAAAGAATTCCTAGTACTGTTTGTATTGGCAGCACAAATAGACAGAAACAGAGAGAGAGAAAGAGAATCTGACAGAAGATTTCAAATTGGCAAACTAGTTTACACCCTGACTCATGCATTCAGTTGCTTGAATAGAGTTCTACCACAGGAGACTGCAGAGAAGGTTAAGGGCATGTCTATTACATTTGAAGGACTGAATACAAGTGTTCTTCTGGACATGAAGATTGAGTTCAAAATTCTCAAAAACTATGTGATTCTTCTGAAGAGTTGTTGGAATGCAAATATGATCCTTTGTGGAGGCCGTCACTATTGACCATCTATCCTGAAATTATTTAAAGTCCTCTGCGGTCGCGACTTTGCTTTCGAAAACCCTTCGACATCTTTGGTGAACCCGACGTGAAAGCGTCGCAGAAATTTCAGGATGGGAGACACTTCAGCCTCTATTTCAGCTTCTTCTACAATTCCAGCTGCCTCTACTTCAGCTCCATCTATGACTGCTGCGTCAAGTACTTCAACGGAGGATCTAAAACAGATTTTACAGAATATGTCCATGTATATGCAGCTCCAAAATCAGCAAACACAAATGTATATGCAGCAGCAACAACAATTGCATCAACAGCAGTTGTCTCAGCAAAGGCAACTCTATTCGGAGCAGGAGAATGCAAACAGCGCGACTAAGGCTATTGAAGCAGTTGAGAGTGAGAAGAAGCTATTTGACGGGCGTAATGTTTCAGCATATTTGAAGACATATGAGATCAAGATGGGATTTTTTGGAGTTCCTGCTGGACTTATGAGTAAGTACTTCCTTCGTCTTGTCACACCTGCTTTGAGGACAAAAGTGACTGATCTTTTTATTCAAAATACACATTGGCAAGATTTTAAGAAGGCCTTGAAAGACGAATACTTCCTTGAGGACTTTGGTATGGCTACTCGACGGTCATTCCGAGAGTGGGTCTACATGCCAAACAAAGGTCTTGCTGCTTCAGAGTTGATTCGAGAATTTGAGGAAAGGTATAGTCAGCTTGATGCCATTGAACAAAGAGCATTGGATGTTGAAAAAGTTGAGCTTTTCTTACAAGCTGCAGATCCTGCTCTTCAAGAAGAATTGGGTGAGCTTCTTGAAGATCGCACGAAGCCTATGGGTCTTAAAACTGATTGGCAGGATGCTCAGGATGCAGTCTCGACTTTGACCAAGAGGAGGATATGGAAGACTCGCCTACAGAATGGTTCCATGACACCTACACCATCATCTGCTCCTATGCCTACTTCTATCCCTGTTATTTCTTCTCCTCCTCAGCCAGTTTCTTGGCCTATGCCAGTGCCTACTGTTTCTACTCCACCTATTCCTCCTGTTCCACGGCTGATGCCTACACCTTCTGCTCCAAAACCATCCGCTCCATCGGTGCCTACCTCTATTGATGACATAATCAAAGGCATCACAGATTTGACACTTGAGTCAGTCAAAGCAGAGTTAGTGGGAAAGTTGAAGGAGCAGTTTGCTTCAACTGTACCTACTACTTCTTCCAGTGCTCCTACTGCACCTAGGAGTGCTCCTAGTGCTCCTAGGAGAGATCGGAGATGTATTTGGTGTGATAGTACGGAGCATCAGCATTGCAGGGATTGTGACTCTTTCCAGGATTGCAGAATTTGGTATATTGGGGGCAAGATGGTAAGATTTGGTTGACTGAGACAGGAGCTCCACTTGCTACCAACTTTGGTAAAGGTGGAATGAAGAAGTTAGTGGAGGACATGGCTGCGCGTACTTCTTATGTGACAGCTAGAGGTGATGCTTCTGCATATGGAGTACAGATTGAGAAGGGATTAGAGACTCAGTCTGCACTATGGACTTATGCTATGGAGACTGCAAACAAGGGGAAAATTCAAGCAAACTGTTTTGACTAGTGCAGGCTCTAGCATCAGATCAGAGACAGGTTGGGACTCGCCTGTTGACAGGTATTCTATTTATGCTTATTTGGCTAAATCTCATGGTGCAGATGTATTTGTTGAGGAGAAGCGTAAGAGGGATGAAGAAAATCCAAGTGCGGCTAAGAAGACTAGAGGGGGTGAGTTTTTTACTCCACCTACTGCAGGACCATCTTCAAGACCAGGGCCAGATCGACAGATGGAGGATGCTCAAAAGAGAGAAAAGAGGCAAGAGCCTAGAGAGAGAAAGCAGCCAGGATTCAGATTGATGTCCGATATTGAGACATCTACAGACATGAAGAAAATCTTTAATGATAAGATACTTGGCAGTGAGGTGACTTTCACTATTTTCGAGATTTTGGGCATCTCAAAAAGAGAGTTTCAAGATTAGTTTCAGAAGGTCCTGAAGAGGAAGAGACATGCATTGGCTACCACTGATACACAGGGAGTTTTGATTGGAGAGTTGGATGAGGATGATGATGAGGTTATGGTTGATAACGCTTCTGTTTTGCCGCAGGTAGAGAAGAGGGTTCAGCCTATGCATTATGCTGAAATTGATGAGCCTGTTTTGATACCGCGTAGTCACTTTTCGCGGAGCCATTGGTCTAGGGCAACTACAGAGACGATGGTAAAGATTGGAGAGAAACAGGTGCCTTATGTTGCATTGGTTGATCATGGTTCAGAGATTAATCTCATAGTACGTGGGGTTTATGAGAGTAACAGATGGCCTATGGATGTAGAGCATGGGTGGCGTATGAGAGCCGCCAATAACACTGCAGGTGATTTATATGCTGCTTGCCCTAGTGTCAGGGTTTCTATTGGTGATGTAGAGGAGGATTTTCATTTCTTTGTGTAGGATTCATGCTCTTATCCCATAATTCTTGGTCAGCCATTCATTACAGAGATGCGCATGGAGACAAAGGTCATGGATGATGGATCTGCTTATGCACGGATTCGCAGTAAAGATGGTATGAGAGCAGTTCAGTTTATGACTGTATGTGTGAACCATGTTAGAAACAGGGATACTCTCAGAGATGCACCCTTACCCACTGTGAGGGATTCGGGTTTTCATTAGGTACCGCCGTTTCGCGAGACGACGGTGGTACAGAGGAGAGGAGATTGGAGTTCTCGCCTCCTCGCAGCGGTGTTTTCTCCTCCGGTTATGTTGGGATTTCAGCAAATAGTTCGATGAGCTATCAGAAGACTTCTAGATTGTCTAGAGCTGCCAGGCAGTATATATGCAGGAAGGAGAAAAATTTGAAAAATGCAGGAATTTTGGAGGATGATGAGCACATAGATGGTATGTATGACAGTGTGATTTGTGCAGATACGATGGCAGAGATGGGAGATATGCTGAAAACTGATATGCTGAATTGTCATGGTAATGTATTAGTGCAATCCCTGGACATGTTTCATGAAATTGCAGATTTTATGTCACAGATTGAGTTAGAGGCTCAGGTAACTCAGCAAAGAGTATTGAGTGCTGAAGAAATTCAGCAAACAGAGTTTCCAGCTGGTTATGATCAGCTTTCAGAGAGACAGAGGGCTGAAAAATTTCAGCCAACAGAGTTTACTGCTGAAATATTTCAGCATTCAGAGTTTGGGGTTGTTTCTATGCAGTCCATAGAGCAGAGGGCTGAGAATATTTAGCCATTGGAGTGCAGAATTGTTGATTTACAGCAAGGTTTATGTAATGCAGAAGAGCATAATGAAGCCAGGGTTGACACGAAATACAAAACTGTGGATAAGAAGGTGAAGCCGGTTGCTGTACCGCTTCCACCTGACAATGATCAGCAAATAGAGAGGGCTGCTAAACAACAGATTTTGAGGAATCCGGAGCATATTGGTCATAAATTTTCAGCAGAGACACTTGCTGAATTGAAAATTGGAAATGGTGATTTCTTGTTACCCATAGAGAAGCAATGCTTTCAGGAGATGCTTGAGCGTCATGAAAGGGGATTTGCTTTTGTCCCACATGAGATTGGATGTGTGAATCCTGATATTGTTGCTCCTATGGTCATTTTTACTATTCCTCATATTCCATGGAATCTCCGACCTATTCCAGTGCTTAAAGCACACTTGCCAAAGCTGATTGATTTATTGAATGAGAAAATCAGGATGGGAATCCTTGAGCCTTCATCTGCACCATACTCAAACAGGTGGTTTACAGTTCCAAAGAAGAATGGTACTCTCCGATTTATTCAGGACATGCAGCCAGTGAACAGAGTTACTATCAGGAATGTTGGTATAGGTCCAGTTGTGGATGAGTTTACAGAGGCATTTGCTGGACGTGCCATCTATTCTTTGGGTGATTTGTATTCAGGTTATGATCAGTTTCAGCTGGCTTTGGAAAGCAGGGACATAACCACCATGAGAACTCCTATTGGGCTTGTCAGGATGTGTACCTTGCCTCAAGGTGCTACTAATTCTGTTGCGCATATGATGAATGCCATGCATAAGGTCCTTCGTGATTACATACCTCAGCTTACTATGCCTTTCTTGGATGATGTGCCCATTAAGGGGTGTGCAGAAGAAGAGAAGAATGAGAGCCTAAATGAGCAGGGATGCAGATACTTTGTGGCTGATCATATTTCAGCATGTGAGAAGATTTTGGCCAGGTTAGAAGAAGTGAACTTGACACTTTCAGGGCAAAAATCTGTTTTTGGAGTGAATGAGGTTGTCATTGTTGGGCATATGTGTGGATATTATGGCAGGAAACCCTCACATGATAAGGTGAATGCTATAGGCAAGATTGCAGAGTATTGTTCTACTACTTCTGAGGTACGGAGATTCATTGGTACTTGCGTGTTTTATATGATTTGGATACCTCATTTTGCACACATTGCAGATTGTTTGTATCAGTTGCTTCGAAAGGGGCAGAAATTTTATTGGGATGAGAGCCACACTAAAGCCATGCAAAAATTGAAGAAGTTATTGCAGAATGCTCCTACTCTCAGGAAAGCGGATTATAATTGTGATAGGCCTATTGTATTGACAGTTGACACTAGTCCAATTGGCATAGGTTGGGCTGTGGGTCAAGATGATGCAGATGGAAATAGGTATGCTATTCGGTTTGGGGCGAAAGTCCTAAACGAGAGACAGAGGAGATATCCGCAAATCAAGAGGGAGTTATTGGGGATTGTCACGGCTCTCAAATGTGACAAGGAGTACTTTATTGGAGCTTCAGTTATGGTAGAGACAGATTGCTTGCCATTGATTGGTATGATCACGAGTTGCTCTACTCCGGATATAGCCATGTTGAGATGGATTGCATACATCAAGTCATTAAATCCGGAATTTAAACACATAGCAGGGAAGGATAATCCAATGGCAAATATGTTATCTAGAGCCAGGTATGATGATGAGGAGACTCTACTTGCAGAAGAGGATGATGTAGAAATTTCAGCCACTATGGTTGATCATGTTTGTCATGTCTTTGATATTATGGCTTTTACAGAAGAACTTTATGTTGGAGATTGGTTGCAGATTGGCAGGTACCTTAGTACACTAAGCAAAAGAGATGAATGGACAGATGAAGAGTTCAAGAAGATCAGAAGGAAAGCCTATGGTTATTTTCTCAAGGACGGATTTCTTTGGAAGCATCCGAAGAAAAGAGGCGGATTACCTTTGCGGGTTGTCTGCGATAGAGAGACACAGTTACAGGTGATGAGGGAGTTTCATGAGAGTCCTTGGGCTGGTCATAGAGGAGTATGGGCTACTTATGAGAAAATCAAGGAGAAATATTGGTGGAAAGGCATGTATAGAGATGTTTCTCACTTTGTTGAGACTTGCAGAGACTGCCAGATGTATTCAGTAGTGCGTCATAGAGATGAGCTTCATCCGACCTATCCGCTATGCATTCATTTTAAGTGGGTAGTTGATTTGGTTACCATGCCTATGGGTCTATGGCAGATGAGGTACATTGTTTTGGCTAGAGAGGATCTTACCAATCATGTTGAGGGCAGATCTTTGAGAACGAAGACCACTAGTGCAGTGTGTAAGTTCTTATTGGAGGAAATTTTCTGCAGGTATGGTTGTGTGGGTAAGATCACTGCGGATCGTGGTGAATTGGATGTAGATGAAGCTAGGGAGTTTTTCTCTCAGCTAGGAATCAAATTGGCTCTAACCATAGCATACAATCCAGAGGGAAATGGGAAGAGTGAAAGAGGGCATCTGCCAATAGTGAAAGCATTAGCCAAAGCATGCAGAGGACGGATTGGAGAATGGCCGAGACTTCTACCATTTGCTTTATGGGCTGATCGTACGACTCATAGTGTTACCACAGGATATATGCCTGCAGAGTTGATGTATGGTCAGAAACCTGTTATGCCGATTGAGACTTGTGCTTTGACTTGGTCAGTTTTACCTTGGCAGGAGGATTTGACGAGAGAGGAGCTCTTAGCTCTTCGGATTCGACAGTTGGAGAGGAGACCTGAGGATATTCAGCTAGCTATTGACAGGTTGAAAGTTGCTAGACTAAGGAACAAGGACAGGTTTGATAGCAGGCATCGCTTGCGGCCTAGAGCAATAGAAGAGGGAGATTGGGTATTGGTCTTTGATAGCAGCCTTGAAAATCAGCATACTGCACTTCGGAAGATGGTGAAAAGATGGTTTGGGCCATACATAGTCAGACATGTCTTTGATAATGCAACATATGAGCTGATAGAATTGGATGGAACAGTGCTTAGAGTGCCTATTGCTGGAAAAAGAATCAAGATTTTCAAGAAAAGAGATGATGAGGATTATGCATTGGAAGAATTTTTGAGAGAAGAGCAACGACAAGAAACTCCAATGGAAGAGACAGATGATATGGCTGAATATCTTGTTGATCTACCGAAAATGCATAACGAAGAGATTGATTTGTTTGTGGATCTTGATGATAATGATCATGGGTAGTTGGCCCATCCGGAGGATGCGCATGATTAGAGGGGATGGATGTCGTATTGCTGCGCATTCGAGATGTGAAAACCACCCGAAAGTTGTGTGTGCGATTTAATACTTTATGCACACTTAGTTGTTGTGATTACATTTATTCTCTGCGTATGAGTATAGTAGCGAGTATGAAGGATTGCTTTCAGTCTATGTTGAACAGGATCAAGGAGACAAGACATTACAATTATTCAAACAAATGCATGAGGAGGATATCTCTTTGGATAGTATCACACTTGTCTGCACCTTAAAAGCTTGTGGCATGGCTGGAGCTATAAACAAGGGCCAAGAAATACATGCTGAGATTGATAGGATAGGGCTATTGAAAACAAATGTGGATGTGGGCATTGCATTAATTGATATGTATGCTAAATGTGGCTAGCTGGCAGAGGCACAAGCAGTGTTTGATATGCTTCCTTATCAAGATCTAGGCACATGGAATGTCCTAATCACAGGATATGCACAACTTGGAAAGGCTGAAGATGTATTTTATATATTCGTCAAAATGAGGGCACAAGGCATAAAACCAAACTTGATAACATTCAGTAGTGTGCTTAAAGCATGCAGTCACATAGGTCAACTGGGCCTATTAGGCGAGGCAGTAGCAGTTATAAAGAAGATGCCATATTCAGCTAACCTTGTGTTGTGGCTTACTGTTTTGGGTGCTTGTCAGAAGTGGGGCAATGTGGAACTCGGAATGCAGGCCTTCGAACATGCATTGTAATTGAATAAGAAGAATCCAGTGGCTTATGTTTGTATGTCTAATATATACTCGGATGCTGAAAGGGAAAAGGAGCCGTGCTTTGAGGGGAAAAAGAGAAGCTTTTGGGCTATGTTTAAAAGGAGGCTTTGCCACGGATGGCTATTTTTGGAAAAAGAAGGCTTTTGGGGGGAAAAAAAGGAGAATTATGAAGAATAAAAAGGAACAGAATTCGGAGGGGAGAAGGAGTCGACACGCAGGGGAAAGGGGCTCGCAAAATTTGCGTGGCACGAGAGAGGAATAGGGAATCGAAGAGTCGACGTGCACAGAGGAAGAGCTCTTTACCTTGCTTACTTTTGAAAGGCCACGTTATAATTCTGTAGTGATCTTTTGCTTCATCATGTCGAATGCATGAATCATGCGATGACATAGATTTTCCGAGTCAGGAATCGTATCTTTGCTGCCAGAATAACGATGATGACCTTTCCCATGTAGCTTGAAATGTGGTTTAATTTGAAAAAGGGGAATCACAAACAGGGCGGATCTCTGTAACTGGGAAATAGAGCTACGGAGGCAAAAAGAGGGGAAATTGAAGACGATTGATGGGAGGAAAATCTCAGCAACTTCAAAGGGAAATTCAGGACATGAAGATTAGGGGGGGGGGGAAGGCAATCTTGATTGAGGGAAAAACTACCGCTATGATAGAGGAGGAGAAGAGGGCCGTCAACAGTGCTGGGGGCGTTTGACCAAGAGATGCCACACGGACTAACACAGCGACGCTCAGACATCCTGTTCACCAGACATCAGTCCATCAGACTTCTCCATCGCAATTTTGACAGGCCCATCTGGGAGCATACAGAAGAACATCGTGAGGGATCAGCAGACTATATCACAAGCAAAAGAAGGTTGCCAGCAGACTGAGAAAAGAAGTCTCAATTCAAAACTCTGTGCAATGCCACATATCCATATATCTCGAGAGACGAATAATAACTTGGGCAGCAATAGTTTGGCAGCTTAGTGCATGATCTTTTCCATATTCAAGTCAGTATTCCTGTTGTCAGGGTGGATCAACATCCACGTTCATGAATTAATAAGAAGGAAAGGTATCTCCTGTGGCAAAATCAGAGCTTTATTTGATCAGTACATGCTGAAGCTCATCTGAATAGCAAACCGACTGTGACATACGCTGCTCAAACTTCTTCACCGTCATCATTGTTGTAGGCATCCTGTATCATCATCTTCTTCAAATTGAGATACCTTGCAGCAGCATATGTTGACTCCTGTCTTTGCTTCACGTTGTGACAAGAGTATAGCTCTGATGTTTGACAACAACAACTACACATGCTACTCAATTCAATGTATCTAAGAGAAGGATTGCAACGATGTGCTCACTGACAATTCTGTTTTGATCACTATGCAAGGGAGAGTGCTAAAAGGAGGATTTTCGAAGCTGCATTGATCTCACTCATTGTTTGCTTAATGATCTCATCATCTCATCCGGAATAATGTCAACAATCAATGTCTGAACTATTTCAAAACCATAGTTGTACAAAGCTTTCTCAAGCTCATCAGCTACAGATTTTTGCCACTTCATTCTTCTGCTCAAATACATCATCCACATTCATCTTTGGAATAGTAGTCATCACAACATCGAATACATAGGCTTGAATCTGTTTGCGTGGATTAGTTAGCATGGATAAGGTTCCAACAACATAGCTCCTAAAACACCAGTCCACGCAATGACACCCAGGTTTAAGAATTGATTCAAACTGTACCCATCGTTCCTTGACACCAAGAGTGGCCTGATCAACCTCCATACATCCACATATTTTACCCATATAAAGAATTCCTGGTACTGTTTGTATTGGCAGCACAAATAGACAGAAACAGAGAGAGAGAAAGAGAATCTGACAGAAGACTTCAAATTGGCAAACTAGTTTACACCCTGACTTATGCATTCAGTTGCTTGAATAGAGTTCTACCACAGGAGACTGCAGAGAAGGTTAAGGGCATGTCTATTACATTTGAAGGACTGAATACAAGTGTTCTTCTAGACATGAAGATTGAGTTCAAAATTCTCAAAAACTATGTGATTCTTCTGAAGAGTTGTTGGAATGCAAATATGATCCTTTGTGGAGGCCGTCACTATTGACCATCTATCCTGAAATTATTTAAAGTCCTCTGCGGTCGCGACTTTGCTTTCGAAAACCCTTCGACACCGTGGCCTAAACAAGCCCATCCACTCCTTTTCTCTTGCAAATAGTGCAATTAACAACGCGCATAACCATCTAAATAGGTGTCCATACAAATGTCCATAGGTGTGGAGCTTATCAACCTAATAGATATGTCCCTACCCATAGTAGCTAGGTGCATGCGTACTTATGGTGTGATAACCACCTCTAATGAGAACATGGTTAATAAGGTGATAGAGCCCTCTAATTACACCTCTAAAGATGATAATATCCACAAAAGAAATAAGATGTGATGCTCAAAAGTGCCTTTTCAACCTCAAGGTGAGAGCTATGTTGATATATTGTCTCAATGTATTGTGTATTAATATAGTAGATAGGTAGCACATATCAAACTTCCACAAGAGTGCCTATTATGATGGGAGATATTGAATGATGTGGAAATTGCCCATGTTTGGATGCACAATCACATTGACTGATATCTATGAGTTCCAAAAGGTCTACTTAGAGACCTTCATCCCTATTCTAGACTTTGATTGCAAGTGCCAGATCCAAGTCAATAGCTTCCTAATCCATAAGCATTGATCTTAACTCACATCTTGCATGGTCCAAAATATACATGACTAAATTAGAAGGATTGGTTTATGGGAGAGAACAAGAAGAAGAAGAAGAAAGAGGATCCAATAGTGTGACATAAGAAATACAATTTCATAAGCTACGAGAGTCAGCAAAGATGTTAAATTCGTGTTTCATACTATAATTTTTCAAGCACTTTGATAGAATAATAATAATTAAAACACAATAATAATTGAAGAAATGGCACATAGAGGTTAAAAATTTCATATTTTATTCGTTATGAGAGGAAAAGAAAGTTGATTTATCCAATTATAGTGTTTGATTTGGTTGCCTTTACCTTGGAGAGCCTAGCTTCAGTTTGATGGAGATAGAAAGATTACGAATGAAAATGGTTGATGATTACAAGATGCTACTTTTGAAAGAATTCTAAGAGGGCATTTAGTAATAGAGTTCTTTCTCTTGAAATTTGAGCCAAAAAGGACATCTCTCTCTAAAAAATAGGACGCTTACTTTTTTCATTTTTAAAAAGCTATTTTTAGCACATGAGAACTATTCCTAGGCCTAGAAATGAGTGATTAATAAGCCCTCATTCTACGAAGTACCATATTGATAGATAATTACAATGCTTACTTGTAATTTAATCTCATTCCCTCTAGTGAAGAATCATTTTCATCTTTTTGTTGCTATGGAAATATAGCAAGAGCAAACAAGCAAGATCAACTACCTCTCTTGGAAAAAATTCATACTTCAAATCAGAATCTTAAAAAATCAAGTGGACTTACATACATTAATTTGCATTGTTGTATAAAGCATGACATTAGTTGCATTTCTTTGGATCATTGTCTTTAATGGAAAAGGTTGTTGCACAAATTGGACTTTGTTATGTGTAATCTAAATTTAGTGGTTGGATTTATTGTTTGTCATGTCATGTGCAAATTTAGTGATGGGGATCATTATTGCATCCTTCTCTTTTTGTTTCATAGGTTTTCATTGTATGCCCTCGTACCAAATATGAATTTAGTAGTTGGGTTTGTTGTTTCAATGTATCCTTTTGTGGGTCATGCGTTCTTTTGGGGATCCTTGATGATCACATAACCATTTAGGATTGTTTTTCAACATTGTGCTTGAGTGATTTCTATCATTTATGTTTGTAAATTTGTTTTCCTTCAGATTTCTTTTCTCTCTCATGCATTGAAATTTTCATTTTCCCATCCTTGAATCAAGTTAGGGTTTTGAATACAATGGGGCACTAGTTTTGCCTAGAACACTGATTTTGGTCTCAATATGGAATTATTAGGATTTAGGATTATGGTGGTAATGGAATTGCAAAGGAACCTACACACTCCAAAGGGTATTTGCACCAATTAATATGTTTCTATAATATGAATTTAATGGGACATTTCTTTTGACCCAAATCTGCCACCATTAGGTTTTTATTTATATGTTATATTATCCACTCTCAAGTTTGTAATGGTTTGCAAGTGATTAAGTTTTCATGGACTTGTGAGATACACAATCCTAAATTTTTTTCTTTATGTTCAAATGAAAAATAACCTATTTTTACATGCTCCAATGGGTAGTTATAGTAATAAAGACATGTGTCCAATATGTATTCAATGGGACACCCCTTTTTTGACCCAAATTTGTCACCATTAGGGTTTTTCATTTACAACATTCTTTCTTCAAGTTCTTAATGGTTTGTAAGTACCTATAATTTTCATAGACTTATGAGATGGGGGCTTGGGTGATACTTAATCCCAATTGTTTTGCTTTGCACAACTTTGTAACATGTGATCATTATGTTATTTAGAAAAGACATATGTTTGCATCTCGTGATGGCTCATGTTAAAATTTGTTTTATTGAGATATGGCGATAACTAAGGCTATTGCAAGGAAGCTAAAGGTTGATCCTAGGAAAATTACTGAGAAGATCCATGAGTCTTCTAAGCCATCAAAGCCACCAAAGAATCATAAAATGAGATTTTCACAAGGTGTAAGATGTCTACAAGAAATTAGGAAGATAGTGAAAGCTCTTAATAATGTAGTTGCAAAGTTTCCATTTCAGAGAGTGGTTAGGGGGGAGATATGTGATAGGCATAGTCGCGATAGCTCTATGGACAAGAGTGCTCTTATTTGCATCGAGTAGACTATAGAGGACTTCTTGATCAAAATTTTCCAAGATGCATACATCTATGATGCCCACGTACATAGAGTGATATGAATGGAAGTTACAAAGTTACCATTTCTGAGAGTGATCAGGGAGATATGTGATAAGCATAGTCTTGATAGCTTTAGGTGGACAAGAGTGCTCTTATTTGCATGCAATAGGCTATAGAGGACTTCTTGATTAAAATTTTCCAAGATGCATACATTTGTGATGCCCATGTACATATAGTGATACAAATGGATAAGGATATGATCATCCTACAAAGATTGAGATATACTTTGTCCAAGGTTTTGGAGCCAATTCCTCTTATAGATGAGAAGACATGTAATATTCTTAATGAGCCACCATACATAAAGAAGGAGAACACAGGTTCTAAAGTGGAGGATGTCACACATGAGAGAGATATGAGACAACATGAGAGGGAGAAAAAGGCTATAGAGGAACAAGTAGAAAAATTGAGGGAGCATAAGAGGAAGAAAGCCAAAGAAAAAGAAGCAAAGCAATTAGGACCTCTAGAGGATGAGATTTTTGACATGCTTGATAGGGTCAACCCAACAGGTTTTAGTGTCTATTACTTCTTGCTTGGTGACATAGGCAAGAGAAATGTTTTTTTTAAAACTCAAAATATGTAAAGATCATTAAGAATAAGAGAAGAGAAGTAAATGAATCCATCCTTCTTATTGGATTGAGGTATAATATATCTAAATTTTTTTGTTGTTAAGAATGATATTTTTCTATCAATAATGTTTTTCCCATATACTCACTATTTTACTATTGATCCTTCAATCTCCCTGAATGCATTTGACCATTGGCTTAGTAGAATTGATTTTGATACCTTGAAGCTTGTTATGATTTCATGTCATGTCAAAAGTTGTTTAGTATTTTATCTATTTTCAAAAGATCTTATTATACTAAATTATTCACCTATGATTATTTCCAGATCTCATTGGAGACTAATTACCATAAACTGTGTAGATAAGCAGTGTTTTGTAATCAATTCTTTGAAAGGAGTACATAGAAATGCTAAGATGTAAATTGAAATTTTCCAAGTCTTCTTGATCATTTAAATATTTATCTATTGTAAGTACTCTAAATTTTATTTATTTTTGATATAGAGTTATAAAAATATTAATTGAAGTTTCACAAAGAAAAGTTTTCTATGCCTTCTGATCTATTTACACAAATGGAGTACATATAAGTTGTGTTAAGATTTTTATCAAATACATCAAGATACTTAATTCCATAGACTACCACAAATAAGTCCTTTAATTTTATTTTGTGTTGTTATTCGTAGGGCCCTCATCAAGATGATAGCCACTTTTGTGGTCAAAGGGTGATTACACATACTAAAAGATTGGTTGAGTTTATTTATCTTAATGATAATAAATTTATCAAGGTAATGTAGAAGATATTTAATTTTAAGGTATTAAATTTTTTCACTAAAAAGAGAGTGCATTGTAAAATAGTAGTGAACTAACATTCCTCTCTTTTAAATATGTGATAGTTTTTCAAAGATTATTACAATAGTGAGCATATTTGGTATGTATGAGCAAAGATTTTCAAGTATATACTTGTCAATTGCACAAAAGAAGAAGGAGTGTAGAAGACCATAGATAAGGAGAGGATAGTAGGTAGAGTTGTGGAACTAGAGAAGGAGATACCCTCAATACCTAAGGCAACTAAAGAATGAAGAAGGACAAAAGAACTCCTAAAAAGGATATTTCCCTCACACAAAAAAACCTTTGTGTATTGTCTTTTACAACCTCATGTACATAGATCATGAAGAAAGAAAATAAAAATTTGTTATAATATTTGAGCTTGTGCTTATATTGAAAGTAAAGTAGGACATGATCATATGCCAACCTCTTGACTGATAGCATGGCCTTTGATCTTTGTATCTTAGCATTGGAAAATAAATCAATAAATACATTAATAGGTGCATAAATAAAGTAATCTGGCCTAGCCTACTTGAAATAATAAGTTTCAGTGTTTGTTGTATCCAAAAAAAGATTTAATATATATAGCTCTCACTAGTGTTTGGACTTGGTAAATACTACTCAAGGCTTGTAAACGAGGCATAGGAAGTGGAGATATTACTCCCCATTTGGCATTATGCATAGGGATAATATAAGATTGGTCATTAAAAAATATTCAATTCTCTATGAGCTATGTTTTTCTCTTGCATTTTTACATTTATTCTCCAATCAAACCATGCATAATATCAAGAATATCAATAATAGAATCAACGAGCTATCATTCCTCAAGATTAGAAGGATAGACATCTACAAATAAAAACAAAACTTGTCATAATAAAATCGAATACCAAGTTTAATAAAAGAAAATCATTGAGAATAAAATACCTAAAATTTAATCTATGAAATGGAAGATTTGAAGCTCCAGGTTCCAAATTCAACTCTCTATGAAAAATATTTTGTACTAAAACCTATTTTATGCTTTTCTTATTTGCTTCAAGTCTGAAATATTTGATGCTACCCTTCCTAGTAGAGATAAAGGAGCTTTCACATTTCTATCTTTTCCTCTACTTTTCTTGTTGCATGTTAATCCAAGTATTGTTGCTAATATTAGTAGGAATCCATCTTTTATTTATTTGAAATGAATTTAACACAAATATGGATGTAAATTTAGAGCTTGTGTGCCTTGTTGAAGGTCGAATTTCTATATCCATGGTGAAGAGAAGGGGGAGAGAGTAACAAACAACCACAAAAGAAGGAAAGAGACAAGCGCTACAAAACATGGAGGGAAATAATATGAATACTAAACTTTTTGATCATTTGAAAAAGTTTCAATGGTCATTATCAAACAATTTCAAATATGTCATTATTACAAAGTGACTAAGATCCTATGACATATCAATGTAAAGGATGTTATAATCACAATTACGAGATGATAAAAATAGATATTTATAATAATATTATATCTATATCCATTTATAAAATTATTTTTTGCATTTTCAAAAATAAAACTTTCATTATGAAGAATTTTCTCTCATAGGTCTAGAGTACACACTCTTTACCTCCTAAAAGGCCTTTTCGAGACCTCAAATCTCTCCTAATGACGTATTCTTGCTCTCATTGGTCTAGAGTACATACTCTTTACCTCCTAAAAGGCCTTTTCAAGACCTCAAATCTCCCCTAGTGAGGAATTCTTGTTCACATGTTAAAAAAATGAGTTTAGTTCTTTTATCCGTAAGTCCACAAGCTATTTTAACCAATAGACCTGAGAGGCAACAGTTAGCTTCTTGTATATATCCCATAGCTTTTTCCATAACTTGTAAAAACTATCCATTACTTCCTTCACATTGAATTAAAGTCACCTTGATATTAATACCCTGATTATGGACTTTTCCAAATGATTATTCTCATCCTAATTCCCAATAAACATATATTTGGGCTTAGCCTCTTGAATCTTAATGGGCTTAACAAGAACATCCCAAATCTATTTCTTCCCATCTCAAAAGTTTTCACTATCCTATTTCTTAATCTTATATAGACTAGACTTTGATTTTGAGGCCATTACTTGTCAAAATAGTAATATAAAAATCAAGAAAGTTATTCAAACTTTCCATGGCCACAATTTGGTAAAGTTTTGGCTATACATTGATAATATATTAAAATCTATAGAAAATAGATTTTAAAATTGGAAATATTAGTCAAATTAATCATATTAATAAATTATAGCACGTAGAACTATATGAAGTAACCAAAACAAGGTATCTATCCACATATATTGATTAATACATAAGTATCTTAATGTTCAGATGGAAAAGTAAGCAAGAAAGAATAAGATAACTATAGCTACAATATTTATGGATCCATTATAGTGAGGTTTTCCATCATGGATAAGCATTAGGGCCAAAAATGTGAAAAATGTCACTTTTGTTAATCCATTGATTAAGAAAAGAGCAAAAGAGAGTATGCCATGTATACAAAAATATGGTATTGTTGTCTCCCCTACTTCGGAGATAGTAGATTCCATTTTGTAGTTCTCATCTCCTTTTTATCCAAAATATCTAAAGTCTAACATGTTTTAATAGTCCTAATAGTCCTATTTACTAACAATGCTATCAAAAGGTGTGATATTTTAAAATTCAAGAGATCTTTTGAAGCCAAAATATGTAAATTCTAACATGTGTTGGTAGTCTTGATAGTCCTATTCACTAACAAAAGCTATCAAAAGATATGACAAATATGGGACTTGAAGTTAATACTCACTACAAGGGAATGGGGCAATAGCGACGCCGATTAGCGACGGCGGATATCGGCGTCACTATAGGCGTCGCTATTGGCGTTGCTATTGGCGTCGCTATATGCGTCGCTATTTGCGTCGCATTTGCGATGCAAATAGCGACGCCGCAGGGGAAAAAAGCGCGGCCGAAACCAGAGCACCGTTTTCATTTTCTTTTCTTCGCCTTTTGAGAGCGAGAGCGAGGGAGAGAGCGAGGGAGAGAGCCAAGGCTTTGTGAGAGAAGAGGAGGAAGAGACTTGCTGCCGCCGCCGCCACCACCACCGTCATTGTTCACGAAGGAGAGGAGGAGCCCTCGTTGCAAAGAGAAGCCGCCCACGCTCGCCATATCTCATTGGTAAGTCTCCCTCTCTCTTTCTTTTACTTGTTGAAGGTTTAAATCGTTCTCTTTTATTTGTTTAGGAGAGGAAATGAAAGAGAAGGAGAGGGAGAGGGAGAGAGAGGGAGAGAAAGAGAGGGAGAGGGAGAGGGAGAGGGAGAGGGAGAGGGAGAGAAAGAGAGGGAGAGTGCATTCTCTCTCTCTCTCTCCTTTTGCTTGTTTAATGTTTAAATTACTTTCTTTTTTGCTTGTTTAGGAGAGGAAACGAGAGAGTAAGAGAGAAAGAGAGGGAGAGGGAGAGGGAGAGGGAAAGAAAGAGAAAGAGAAAGAAAGAGAAAGAGAAATAGAGGGAGAGGGAGAGGGAGGGGGAGGAAATAGGAGAGGGAGAGAAAGAGAAAGAGAGGGAGAAGGAGGGAGAGTGCATTCTCTCTCTCCCTCTCTCTCCCTTTTGCTTGTTTAATATTTGAATCACTTTATTTTTTGCTTGTTTAGGAGAGGAAATGAGAGAGAAAGAGAGTGAGAGGGAGAGGAAGGGGAAGGAAATGAGAGAGGGATAGAAAGAGAAAGAGAGGGAGAGTGCATTGTATCTCTCCCTCTCCCTTTTGCTTGGAGGATGTTTAAATCACTTTATTTTTTGCTTGTTTAGGAAATGAGAGAGAAAGAGAGATAGAGAGGGAGAGGGAGAAAAAGAGAAAGAGAGGGAGAGGGAGAGGGAGAGGGAGGGGGAGGGGAAGGAAATGAGAGAGGGAGAGAAAGAGGGAGGGGGAGGGAGAGGGAGCGAGGGAGAGGGAGAGGGAGAAAGAGGGAGGGAGAGGGAGAGGGAGGGGGAGGGAGGAAATGAGAGAGGGAGAGAAAGAGAATGAGAGGGAGAGGGAGAGGGTGAGAGAAAGAGAGGAAGAGAGGGAGAGGGAGAGAAAGAGAGGGAGAGGGAAGGGAATGAAATTTAAGATAATATACGTATTGATAATGGTATGCAATGTGCTTTGCATACGGCCATGTCTTCATCAAAATGAACCCAAAATTATTGTTATAGAAGAAGAAACCCTTAAATTGAGTATAGGATAATTTCTCTCAGGTCTTATGACTATGAGTAGAATTGATTGAAATAAATTTTATTACTATAGTTATAAAATTTCATAGATGGCGCGCATTAATTTTAAAATGGATTACTTATACTCAAAGCCGAGATATAACAAAAAATTATCTACCGGGACAAACAAATCGTTGAGCATGATACAAGGCCGAGATATAACATCGGAAAATCTCTCGACTACTATATACAATGCAAGGTTTATGGTCAACTTGCAACTTGACGTACATCTTCATAAAGCTATCCATTTAAGCCTCGTTTGCTGTAATGTAGATAAGATGGCAAACGAAGAAGGTCCTATTGTTCAAGACCGCAAGTCATATCTTAATCAACGTGTCCCATGTCCTTGCTCTCAATGCAAGTTGGCAATTAGACAAAAACGCCGATTGTCTATAGAACACGTATGACGATTTGGCGAGTTTCAATCTGAGATCATTGATCAGGCAATTGCAGATTTTCAGCAAACGGTAATTTGAAGTTAGCATTTTTCATGCATTGCACTCTCAAGCTAATTGAAAACCATACACAATAAGATTGGGTCTTGTTGGCAAATTTTGTATCCAGGGGGATGATGTCTCGACCCAAGGGGGAGTGCACCCTTTACGGCCAATTAGAAGAGTTCGTGGACGTACAATGGATGGATTGCAGGAGCCAATCGACCACTCGCAAGGGCCATCTATACCGTCAATGCCAGAGGAGACAGACAACCTTCCCGACTTGCCTACAATCTTGGAGCCTGAGATGGAGGCAATGATCGATGCATTGATTCCCATGGATGTTGAGACATCTGACCCGCTTAGAGAGGAAGCATCCATACCATTATATGATGGGTGCCGAGTATCTCGGTTGAAGACATTGCTTGCACTCTTAAGTGTGCAAGC
The DNA here is from genome assembly GCF_053477565.2 of Lygodium microphyllum. Lineage (NCBI taxonomy): Eukaryota > Viridiplantae > Streptophyta > Polypodiopsida > Schizaeales > Lygodiaceae > Lygodium > Lygodium microphyllum. Next base: position 35,393,711 of record NC_141140.1, on the reverse strand, counting down.
AAAATACGGTTGGAGCGATACGAGTGTGACTGAGTTATTCAGGTACATTGCACACAAACTTCATTGTTTTTTTTAAAAACAGTATTATTGCAAACATGGATGGATTTTTCAAGGTGTTTTATGATTTTTTCAGGTTATTGAAATATCATATATTGCCACTTGCAAACACCATGCCTCAGTCTCGTGATGATGCACGACATGTTTTACGGAAGCTTGGCATGGACTACAATAACATCCATGCATGTATCAACGACTGCATATTGTTTCGAGATGAATACGAGACTATGGAGACATGTCCAAAGTGTGGTGCTCACAGGTATCAATAGGACTTACAAGGGCAGACCATCCCTCAAAAAGTCCTCAGACACTTTCCGCTCATCCCCCGCATAAACCACATGTTTCGCACGTCTGCCATGGCAAGCTTGACAACGTGGCATGTGCAGAATAGGTCCACGGATGGAGTGCAACGAATATCAGCAGATTCGCGCGCATGGAGCCACATTGACTCTACCTTCACAGGCTTTGCGCGAGAGCCAAGGAATCTTCGGCTCGGTCTCGCCATGGATGGTGTGAACCCATTCGGTCTGCGCTCGACTTCTTACAGTGTGTGGCCTATAGTGCTTGTCAACTACAACATTCCTCCATGGCTTTCTACGAAGAAAGGATATCTCATCCTTAGCTTGCTCGTCCCGGGCCGCTACAAAGTAAAAAATATGGACGTGTATCTTCGTCCATTAGTCGATGAGCTTAAGATTTTGTGGGAGGAGGGGGTGGTAGCATGGCGGAAGGTTGGTTGGTGTCAAAGGCGTTAGTGCATATCTCACAATGGCTACCAACGGTGGAACAAGACAATGAAATGCTATGGACGCTAAAGGACGATGACAGGCTGACTGGAGATGTGGTGGTTGGAAATGGGGTAGAAAAAAGAATGGATGCCTCAATGGAAGAGAAGGTGAATCGCTTTTGTATGTTGCACCATGCCTCCATGGAGACGTGGCTCGCCAAGTACCAGATTGCAAGGCAAGATCGAGAGGAAGCGCGAGCTGAATTCCGACGCAGTACGCGTCACCGACCGATTCGATATCCTGAAGGCATGGAGGAGATGCCGCGGTTTATGTCAACACGATCGTTGCATGGAGCCTTGACCACAGCATCCAGCGAAGGGACAGAGGTCTCAATGGAGGAGTGGTAGTTCTCGAGGGGATGTAGTCCAAAGGTAATGAGGGGTTTAGAACGTGTCGTATCTAAATTTGCTTGCTACATCTATTTTGAGTGTTTCAATGTGCAGTACAAAATATATAGTGCAGCGTGGTCGCGCGGACGGCATTTTCGGGTGGAGCGTATTGACAAAATGTGCTCCACAATGGACTGTGGTGTCATGGCAAGGTTTGAGCAAGAGAGCCAGCTACGAGCAACGGATCCGAACACGGTTGTGGATGAGATTGAGTATTTTGGAAATTTGCAAAGTATTATTACGGTGGATTACCGTAGCTTCTCCATGATAATATTCGATGTACAATGGTTCAAAGTGGTACTTGGAGGAGCTGCGCAACAGTTCGACGAGGTCCATCTAGATTTCTCGAAATAGATTCCGAAAAAAAATGGATGGATTTGCGTGACACGTTTGTGTTGCCGGCCCATTGTGAACAGGTACAACTAGTCATTTGCTTGCTAATTGTAATACGACATGGTTTATGTCACAATGGTTTGAAGACGGTTTGTAAGTGTTTGTGAACAGGTAATCTTCTATCCAAATCCCCGACAACCTCGATGGTGGTATGTTATACCTTCAACTCCTCGAGGTGCGAGAGTATACGATCAAAGCGATGTTCCAGGCATAGATGAAGAAAATATGCAAATAGAGGGATCGCAATTACAAGGGATGGAGGCCACCGCAAGCTTGGAGCCCGCATCGACTAACAATGATGGAAATAGAGAAGTCGTAGAATTTTTTGAGAACGAGGCAGACTCGTTCTTTTGTGGTGACATGTCTATCGACCTTCCAGTGTATGCAGAGTTGTGTCAGGAGATTAATATGGGACCATAGAATACTTCATTCTTGGAGAATTGTATTACTCAATTCGTTGTTTAGATCTTCCATAAAGGTAGATAAGATATGCATTTTAAGAGGGATTTTTTAAAAATGATTTATATTAATGTGCTTTGTATAGTTTAAATTGATTATTCTAACATTATTTTTTTATCTGTGCGGGTATCGATATTTTCAGGATGAGTCGAGGAATGAGCGATGAGGAGTTTCAGGAGATGATGGCACGTATGTCTCCAGATCAGCTCGTGAGATTCAGAGAGATGGCAGATCAGGAGCTGTCTCATTCTTCGTCAAGGCGCTCTGCTAGATCAGCTTCAGCGCAATCAGATGCTTCAGCTTCGAGCAGACGATCTCGACGCTTGCGACTTGGGCCAGAGGGAGGGACTGCGACTGCAGGAGGATCAGGGGGGTGCTGCTGTGGAGACACGGACGCGGTGTCTCCGTCTAGTCGTTCAGCTGGAGCTCGGTCACCTCCAGGATTTGTCACACCTGTGGGGACGTCCACTCCAGTTACTCCGGCTTTTGCACAACCGTCGGCACATGTCACGCCTTTTGGTGGCACTCCTTTTGGTGGCACCCCTTTGAGTGGCACTCCGGGAGAGGGTACCCCCGTCGGTACACCGGATGTTCAGGGGTCTCCTAGATATGCCCAGGAGCGTGGATGGAGATGGGAGAGGGCCCATACAAGGCACACTCCTAGGGATTATGGATACCTAGTGGATGGCAGGTCAGGAGCCATCATCATGAATGATGAGGGGAGGAGGGTGATGGCTCGCATGAGGGAGTTGTGCCAACAAGTTTTTCGGCACAATGTCCTGGATCATTGGAGGAACATACCGGAGGGGAGCAAGGAGTACATAGTAGCATCCTTGCACGAGGAGTTCCCGGTGCCAGCCACAGTGGATAGATTCTCTACGGGCTGGATGATGGATTGCATGCGTGCATACATGTCACATAGACGATCTGACGCACGCAAGGCAATCAAGAGTGGGGCTCCAAAGCTCGAGTGGTTAGATGCAGACGACTGGCGTCGACTGAGGGAGGAGGCTACAAATTTGCCAGGACGTTGGAGTCAGCAGCGGGAGGCAGCGAGGGCACGAATCGAGGCCGGATCGGTACATCATCTTGGGAGTGGCGGCCACAGGACATATTTGGAGGACTTTGTAAGTTTCTCTTTTGTTTTGCTTATTTGGCTTTTTGAGATATTCTTTGTACTGACAATCATGTTTCTAACAGTTAGCATTTTGTTTTCTTTGCAGCACTCCATTACAAATCGCAATCCGCAAGGCCTTGAGACTCGATATGCAGAGAGGCACGGTCTCAGATCATTGATCGACCGATTGTATAGACGCGGCGGCCCAGTAAGTTACTCATCTTTCTTGTCCGTAGTTACCATGAGATATTTGAATGCATTATTGTATGGTGGATTGATATGTTGTTTCTTTTTCTGCAGAATCCATTTGATGCTCCTTTACAGCGGGAAGAGCTTTCGGGGGATGACGATTTGTAGCTCGCCCTTGGATCCTTAGAGCTCACATACCTTTAGTTTTTAGTCGCCCGATCTATGTAGACATTTTCTATATATTAGTGATATTGTTTTATGATTGTACCAATCGCATTTTATGCGATATCATGTATTTATTTCATCTATCAGTTTTATGATTTCAGTATACATTCTTTTTGTTTGCAAACGCTTTGTATGCAGCAGTGCAGAAACTATTTTGTATGGCTCTCATACAACACACAGTGCTATATGTGGCACCACTGCCACAAATTTTTTTTTTCTCTGTTACCGTCGCTATTTGCGTCGCAAATTTACTGCGCGCGTCGCTATTGTCGTCGCTATCAGCGTCGCAAATTCTCTGTAACCGTCGTTATATGCGTCGCATTTGCGACATATATAGCGACGCATATAGCGACGATTCTATGGCGTCGTCAATAACGACGCTTTTTGCGACGACGGGGGCAAATTTTGTTGTTTGTATTTTCGTCGCTTTAAACGTCGCTATAAGGTCTATATCTTGTAGTGACTCAATTTTTTAAAATTGAGAGATTTAACTATATGACTTGTTTTTGGCACCCATATATTTAAGCTCTCTTGATTTAATTTCTTGATCTTATCATTGAGTTTCTTTCTCTACACAATATGTGCACCTTTATTCTTTTTCCATAGCATCCACAAGGTGTCCTTCTCATTCCATGAACTGTCATAAGTATAAGTGAAACTTGGAAGCCCAAAATTTTATTGTAAATGATTAGATTACCATACTACTATCCTAAAAAGGATCCCACAAGGGAAAAAAGCAAAACAAGAGGATGCATCTCAAGAATGTTTGCTTTGCTTCAGCATGTTTATCTGATTAGGAATACATAGTAAGTTTTGATACAAATAATAAACGTAGTTTTTATTCTATTAGAGTAAGTAATAAAAAAGGATTATTTGCTACAATTACATTCCCATAAACAAGTTTTGAGTGATAGCCTATAGAGAGATTGAGTGGTACTTTCCAGGATATTAGAAGATATTAAAACATTGAAGTTCTTGACAAAACAACACAAGTTCGAGATACAAGTTCTTATGATAGCTCTTGCATAGCTTGCTTTGTGATAATACTTGCAAAACCTCATTGCGTATATCTAACTCACAAACTAAAGCAAAACAAAGATATAAGATCAAGTTCAATAGTGTAAACACATTATAAGTTTTTGATAAGAAAATGCAACTTTTGTATACATGTTCAAGCTTAATGGTATACACCATTGAAAAAATATTTAAATATGATTTGCTTTATTTAAGTTATATATCTCTCATTATTGTATATTTTGAACCAGAAATATATAAATCATTGAGAATTTAATCTTACTCATTAGAGCTTTTTAAGAAGAAACATTTGGAAAAAACTTCATATACTAGAATATAAATCTTAAAATGAAAATATGTTTGATTTATATATCCAAATTATTTTATTATATCATGACTTACAAGATGTGAGAGTACATACATGAAATAATAGTCTATCCTTGAAGTATACTCCTCCGATATAAGCAAAAGTACTAAATGAATATTTAGAAGATATAAACTACAATAAATATATTTTTTTCTTTTTCATGATTTTTACAAGTCTATTTCAGCTATATCTAAGATGTTAGACTTTTCTAGGATTTTTTAAATTTAGGATAATGGTGTGATAATGCAATTATCTTTATTTTTAATGGGATCTTATACTTTCAAAGAATGTTTAAAAAATATAAATATCTTGAAGTTTAAATTTAAAAAAAATTGAAGCTAAAAATAAGCTATATAATAAGAAAAAATCACCTAAAACGATACTTATATGATATAATGCAATTAGGGGGTTTGGTACATCACCAAACCTCCTAATCGCACTATATCAAGTAAGTTTTTTTTTTTGGGGCTATTTCAAAAATATTTTAAAGCTAAAAATAAGACTAAAAAATGAATGAAACTTGCAAGATACGGTGCATGATTATGGGGGTTGATGCACTATAAGTGGGACTTGCAAGGTACGATGTGCGATTAACGGGGTTGATGCATCCAACCAACCCCCCTAATCGTGTATTGTATCTTGTAAGTCCCATTTATGGTGGAATTTTCTCATTTTTTAGGCCCATATTTAGCATTTAAATATTTTTGAAATAACAAATGAGCTCCAAATTCTCTTTTTTAAGGCTTTTTTAAAGCTTTAAATGTTTTTTAAATAGCAATTGAGCTTCAAAAATTTTAAAAATAACTTTTACTTTTTTTAAAGCAAAAGATATTTATGTTTTTTTGGTTTTTTTGACAAGTTTAAAATCTCATAAAAAATAGAGTTCATAGCATTATCACATAATTGAATCTAGTAGTTATCATTACCCTGAAACTTAAAAATCCTAGAAAAATCAAACAACTTAAATTTAGTTGAAGTTTGAAAAAAAAAGCACTTGTAAGATACGATGCAATTAGGAAGTTTGTGGCATCCAACAACCCCTCATATCACCCCATATCAAACATTTCTTATTCTTCATGGTTTTTTTAGATACTCTTAATTAGTGCGGCTTGATACAAAGATTATTAGCTAGTTTAGAGTGTCACTTGATGGAAATATCAATATAGATAGTTTAGAGTACCTTGAGCATAGTAAGGCTTGGAAAATTTTTTGCTAGTCCTTTGCTATTTTTTCTACTTGTCATTATATAATTTGGATCCAAACGAGACTATGTTTTTGAAGAGATATTTTATTAGTATATATTTACTACATGATTATTTTTTTAATATCTCAAAAAATACATAAGAGATATTGAATAGTTACATATTTTTTGAATAATATATTCTTTTTTTCATTTCTTTGCTAATTATTTTATCAACTGACTAAATTATTCTAATTTAAGAGAGATTATCAATTGTAATATGAAAAATTTAAGGAGATATTAATAATTATATCTATTATCATGGGTTTCTTGTAATAATTTTATTACTAATGACTTATTTATTCAACTCCATTGTCTTATCAAAAGTTCATATTATTGTATATAGGACTACTAATTATTTGTTTATCTAACTCAATTATTTATTCAAAAGGTCACACTATTTCATGTAGCTAAGTTTGTATAACATCCTACAATACTCTTTAAAAGGTTTTCAAAAAATAAACAAGATCATGAATGCTATAGAGTAAAGGAGATATATAATCACAAGGATTATTTTGATTGATACTTTTTTGTGAAATGTGAGATATGTTATATTTAGATAAATATGTACAAGGATAAGGCATCAATAGTGTAGTGATGCTTTCAATCCTAAAATAGCTTTGCATTACAATTAGGTTTTGACTCATTCCAAACATATCAACATCAAGCTCAAATGTTATCCAAAGCTTTATCTTTGTTTTTCTTTATGCATGTATGCTAAATAGGGACATTTGCTAAGGGAATAAGAAGAAAGAGAAGAAACCACTTGTAATCATGAAGATTAATAGAGTTGAGAGTGGATACTCTTGATGGATTCAAAGTCTTTGTCAAAGTAGGGTAAATCAAGTATTGGGTTTACAGATGCATGTTACAAAGTGTAATGTGCATTGATGAGTATATAATAGTTTATGTGTGTAGAGAATACAATACAAATGATGAGGTTTTTTTTCTCCTCTCTTCTCATCTTCTTTTTCTTGAACCTCTCACAAGAACCCGCGTCTTTTTGGGCCTACGCATGAATCCCAAGGAGTCCACCTATAAGAATTCATCTATATAATATGCATTCAAAGGATATTAAGAAATACCCTTTCTTTACATGCTATAAGGCCTTAAGATGACCCCTTTTATGTTACAAAAATTATGGATTCTTTTTAAATTGTAGTTTAAAAACCCCTTTTGTAAATATAATACTAAAAATTTTGCTAAATATAATACCATTTATTTTGAACTCACTTGGTATCTTACATGTTCTATAAGATAGATCCCCCGGAGCATAAATTTGCTCAACATTGGGCATGCCATTGAGGCTCCCAATCACTACAAGATATAGGCCTTATACCAACGTTAAAAGCGACGAAAATGTAAATAAAGAGATTTGCCCCCCTTGTCGCAAAAAGCATCGTTATTGGTGACGCCATAGAACAATCGGTATTAGCATCGTTATCAGCATCGCTATTTGCATCGGTATCACCAAATAGCGATGCTAATAACGACACTTTGCGATGCTAATAATGACACCAATAACGACACGTGCAGGTAAATTTGCAACGCTAATAGCGATGGTAACATGAAAAAAAAAATTATGGCAGGGCAACAAGCTACCCTACCATAGATAGCACTATGTGCTTTATTTGGGCCATACAAAATAGTTTTTACACTGTGTACAATGCTCGTGTAAATAAAGACAAAGTGTACTTAGATCATAACACTGATACATGAAATAAATACATGATCACATAATGAAAGCGACTGGTACAATCATGGTAATATATCATTACTACATAGAAAATGTTTACACAGATCACGTGACAAAAAAAGAAGGGTGTGTGAGCTCCAGGGATCCAAGGGTGAGGTATAGATCCTCACCATCTGAAAGCTCATTCCACCGCAAAGGAGCATTGAACGGACTCCGCAAAAAAAGAAAAAACTACACATCAGTCCACCATATAATAATGCATTTTAATTAAACATGGTAACTACGGACAAGAAAGATAAGTGACTTACAAGGCCACCGCATCCATACAATCAGTCGGTCAATGCAGTGAGACCGTGCTTCTCTAAATATTGAGTCTCAAGGCCGGCTGGATTGCGATTTGTAATGGAGTGCTGCAAAGGAAACAAAATACTAACTGTTAGAGACACGATTGTCAGTACAAAGGATATTGCAAAAAAAAAAGCAAGCAAAACAAAAGAAAAACTTACAAAGTCCTCCAGATATGTCCTGTGGCCACCACTCCCAAGATGATGGACCACTCCAACCTCTAGTTGTGCCCTCGCCGCCTAGCGGTGCTATCTCCAACGTCCTGGAGAATCTATAGCCTCCTCCCTCAGTCGGCGCCAGTCGTCCGCGTCTAGCCACTTCTGCTTTGCAGCCCCACTCTTGAGTGCCTTGCATACGTCCGATCCTCTATGTGACAGATATGCACGCATTCACTCCATCATCCAGCCCGTAGAAAACCTATCTACTGCGGCTGGTATTGGAAACTCCTCATGCAAGGATGCTCTACTATGTGGTCCTTGCTCCCCTCCGGTATATTTTTCCAATGATCCAAGACGTTGTGCCGAAAAACTTGTTGGCATAACTCTCTCATGTGAGCCATCACCCTCCTCCCCTCATCATTCATGATGATGGCTCCTGACCTATCATCTACAAGGTAGGCATACCCCTCTGGGGTATGCCTAAGATGGGTCCTCTCCCACTTACGACCACGCTCCTGGGCATATCCAGGAGACCCCTGTGCATTTGGTGTACTGACAGGGGTAGTATCTATCAAAGTAGCACCCATAGGGGTGCCACCTGCGGATGGTTGAGCAAAAGCTAGAATGACTGGAGGAGACGTCCCCATAGGTATGACAAATCCTGGAGGTGACGCAACTCCAGCAGAACAACGAGATGGAGACACGTGTCTGTGCCTCCACAGCAACCACTTGAGCCATGCTCTCTAGAACTGCCACGAGAGCGAGAAGTAGCACCTGTATCCTGAGCCGACCGCAGACTCAGTGCATCTATATCTTTGTAGCACCCCCTAACCCTAAAGCACTCCCTTCATCAAGTCCAAGTCTGGAGCGTCGACCTCGTCTGCTTGAAACTGAAGCATCTGATCGCGCCAAAGTAGATCTAATAAAGCGGCCTGACGATGTCTGAGACAGCTCCTGGTCCGCCATGTCTCTGAATCTCTCCATCTAATCTAGAGACATGTGCATGAAGATATCCTGTAACTCCTCATCGCTCATCCATCGACTCATCCTGATGATCTAAGTATCCACAAAGGTTACATGCATAGATAAAAAATGATGTTAGCATAATCAATTTAAATCATACAAAGCACGATAATATAAATCTTAAAAAAATGATCTTACTTAAAATGTATATCTTATGTACCCTTATAAGCCATTAGTCAATGAATTGAGTAAGCATTAGGGGAGTTTTGAGGTCTCGAAAATGCCCTGTAAGAGATCCTAGAGAGAGAGAAAAATTTACGAAATAAAATCATTTTATAGAAATTTTAAAAGGTTTATATTTTGGTAAGTTAAAATATCAAAATTCGTTAATAAGTCATTGTCGTGATATTCTCGTGGTCACATCAAACCTAGAAATCTAGGTCGCCATAAAGTTGGCAAGGTTGTCATAATGAAGATCTTACCTCTCCTCATTAAAGTGAAAAGTAATATTCAATTTGAATTTTGGTGGATACTCGATTGCCTCCCTCCATCGTTTCTCTCTTCTTTTTTTCTCCTCCTTATTAGTCTCTTCTTTGTTTTCGTTCTTGCTTCTAATCATATCCTTAGCTAGGGATCAATCACCCAATGATCTCTGTAACTCAGCTATGGATCAATCATCTAATGATCTCTGTAGCTCTCATAAAAGACCTCTCTATCATCGTCATATTGAGTTGGACAGTGAGTATGAACCAATAAGAAAGAGAACGAAATCTATCACGGTTACAGAGTCTATGAAACATATACTGAGGTTTGAAGGAAAGAAGAATATTGATCTTTGGTTAGATGGAAAGCTATATCCCAAAGATCCTAGCAGAAATAGCACTCCTCCTTTCTATAATAGCTCGTCATTAAAGAGGTTTATTGGTGATGGCTACAATGGATTTCTAGGTTATACACTTAATCTTATTGCAGAAAAGGATATCCTTGGACTAGAGAATCATCTTTTGATGAAACACAATATAGAGTTGTTGCAGAAGCTAGAGAATTGTCAACAAAAAATTCATTCATTGGAAAAGCGTATCAAAGCTTATCAACAAAAGCAAACTTTATTATGCCTTCGAAATTGACAAAGAGCTCTTAAAAATATTGAGAATCTCAAATGAGGAGGAGGAGGCTATGGTAAAAGAATCCAAGCAGCAAGGTATATATTTTTTCACTTGAAAAATCTTAAATATGGCTTTATTTAAACTATTAGCATTGATTTGTGATGTTAATTTTGCTTAGATCTCTTCCACAACCAAATGCAATTGAAAGAGATTCTTTAAAAGCAGCTCAGTTTTATTATCATCTTCTTCCTTCAGTAGTTTTAAAGGATATTTTGGAGAAGAAGAAATTTAAAAAGGCAAAGAAACAATGCTTGGAGTCATTTGTAAAGGATCATTCTTTGGATTCTGAGTTAGTACAAAAGACACTGGATAGTATTGGTATTAGTCGAGATGCTTATATGCAACTTTTCTAGCTTTTACAATCAAATATGAAGCAAGGACAGGTACACAATTGCATACTTCCGAAACCATTTGTGGTTAGGACTATCAGATAGAGAGTTAATAACAAAGTGATGGAGATTCTAGGTGAGCCTTTTCATATCAAGGCTAGCTTCAAGGGAAAGAAAAAGGAGGTTACATTCAACGAATTTAACAAACTTGCCCACCCTACAATGCTTGATGATCAAATTTTATGACTTGTCAGTAGCAGAGGCACAGGGAGTGGTTAGATTTGTGATTAAACTTGATAAAAGTGAGATTCTAAAATGTAAAAAATTGGAGAGAATCTCTATCACCTTGATGAATAAAGCACTTTCGTCAGGTCATTGCAATCACTCAACATCATTTAGTGTTCAATCTGAATATAACATCTGGTGGCTAGGAGCATTTGAGGTAGATAATGAGAATTTTGATATACTATATTGGGTTTTTCATCAAACATCAATACCTAATGTTATTCAAAGGCAACAAGCAGGAGAAGAGCTATTTGTTGAAGGATTTGGGAACTACAGGATTGAGTGGCACATAGCTGGTGACTTAAAGACACTCAAATGTATGTATAATGTATCAAAGGGAGCTAACTCGAGATCTCCTTGCTTATACTGCATGTCACCAGAGTTAAACTCAAGCAATTGGAATAGAGCTCCCTCTAGGCACAATAAGGATCCACAGTTTAAACCAGTCTTGGACATTCCTTTAGCGAATGCCCATATTTGTACACTTCATGCACTTTGCAGGATAATTGAAAAGCTTGTTCATCTCTATATAGGATTTGCATGGAAGTTGAAGCCATTATCAACTAGAACAGATGCTATAACAAAGGTTGAAAAAGTTCTCTCTGCAATTGGTTTGCATGGTGGCAATGTTGTTATTGAACCAGATCTTCAAAAGTCTAAGGATGATAATTGTGTCCCAAAAAAACCATCTATTGGTGGAGTGAAGGCTAGAAGGTTTCTAGGCTTTCATGGGAGACTTGGCAAGATAAACTCGAGAAATGGTGGCTCAACTATTAAATTTAATAAGTGGAAATCCATACATAATGCAGTTAAGGATCACACTGATAATGGACAAGCTTGAAATAGAAAAGCTAAAGTTTGGGAAACACTAGACAAAGTGTTTTTTTATTGTGATAAGACTGAATTGAATGATGATGATCTCAAAGACTTTAAAAACCAATTGAACCTTTTCAAAAAGGCAATGACAGAAGCTTGGGGTGATCAACACTTTACTCACTATATGGTAAGAAGTTTGTATATGTTTGTTTCTTCATTGTCAAACTCATATAATTTTTTTTAATAACTTTCTTTATTTGTTGACTATGCAGCATATTCTATACAACCATGCTCCATACTTTATTAAACAATATGGATCTCTATCTATCTGGTCAACCCAAGGTATGGAAAAATCACATTATCAAGCAAGAACAAAATATTTCAGACACACAAGACGTGGAGGTGGAAGACACAAAGCCAACAGTTTATTAGAGGGTCTTTCAATGGTTCTATCAACAAATTTGGCATAAATTCAAGCTTAAAGATACAAGCACATCAAGCAATACATCATCTTTAGCAAGGGCTATACAAATTGTTACCCAAAGAAGAAAAGATAGATATTTAAATTCTTGCCCAAAGCAAAGATTTACAGAATGGTTACAAACCAAACAAAGAGTTGGGAAAAGATGGGTTTCAAGAAACCCTTAATCTTTGGTATCTTCTAGTTTGATTGTGTTGCAGAAGAGTCCTTAGTTTCAGGCACCTCAACAGGGCCTTCAGAGGAGTCCTTGGTTTCAGGTAGCTCGACAGGGCCTCTAGAGGGATCTTTTGTTTCATCCCACTCAATAAGACCTCTGTATTTCAAAAACTCTTGTTTTTGATAGCCTGGAAGAAGCTTCAAATTCTTACTATCTCCTACATAAGAGAGCAAATAGGAGCCAAGAACTCCAAAATATCCAGCTCTAGATCCACTGTATCCAGGCATGAAGCCAAAAAATCTTACGGCTTCTTCCTTCTCCACCAAAATGATCTTGTCCAAACCTCTGCTGAAAACTTGAGATCCAATTACCTTTGAGATAGCTCCCAAAGCCATCATTGGTAGACTTGGAGAGCTTGACAATCTACTATGATATATTACAATTGTTTGATTGTTTAAGTTTCCAATATAATGGCCAAGGCTTTGATTTTTTCCAAGCTTCATTGGCCTAGAGCCCTTGGGCCTTCCAAGAAAGTTGTCCACATCTTCAATCTCAATCTATAGAACAAACCACAACAGTACAAGATATAAGATATTTATCTATAATGCATAATAAAGTCTAACATAAACTCAATGGGTAACTTCGAATTATATTTCATACCTTAGGATGTTCGTCTTCTTCAAGAAGACTATCATCATAAAGATTTATTGAACTCTTGGGCTTCTCATCTGATGGAGACTTCAATCTCTCTTCATACCCTACATCATCAATATGAAGTTTCTTCTGGACCTGTAAGAACTCTTCTTCTGTAGGTAGCCCCCCCTTTTCGTATTCTATGATCTGATTAATACATGTATGTAAGGCTATAGAGCTATCTTGGAAATTCTCTCCCTCAACATCAAAACTTACTGGTGGTTCTTGTTCATAACCTATAAAATTCATGTCATTTTTGCCCCAACCTGCAAGGATTGCTAAGCAATAATCTTCTCTAATGTCAAAAAGATGTTGAATATCATTTAGCAACACATATATCTTCTTGTTGATAAGATAAGTGGGAAATGTTGGAACACAGGCAAGGGGACCTTCTTCATCAACCTATGCACTTGGCTCGATCCCCTTTTCTTCCACCATTGTGATATTGTCACTCTTGAATAAACCTACATCAAAACCTTGGACAAGTTGATTCTCAACATCTTCTTGGAATATCTCCTCCTTCTCTTCGACCTCCTTATCCATACTTGCAATATCCTCTAGCTTTCTCTATTGGTCTATATCTGGAGAAGAATTTTCCATGTATTGAAGATACACCATAATTTCAACGTCCTTGTGGATCAGAAGGCATTGGTGTTGGTACCTGTGGAAAGGGCAACATGTTTCATTCTTTCTGAATTCCTCATCAATGAGGTTGAACCTGCCTAGCAAAGTTGACCTAGATGTATTGGTGGCTCCCATGACATCACTATAATGAACAAATCCATTGACTTCCAAACCTTGCACATGTCTATCATAAAAACATATGTACTCCTTAGGTTTATCTTCAAGATCCTCCAATAACTCCTTCAAATCAAAAGGAACATTGAAAATTTCCCTGATATAGCCAAACTTGGAAGAATTTCCAGTGGTGTGTAAGAAATCAAAGAGCCTATCATCAGATGTCTCAATTATCTCCTCCTCATCCATTCCTTCCAGAGATAGCTTCCTCTTTGTCATCTTGACTAGGAAAATATTTATGCCTGAAAAAAAAGCAGAATAGAACCAATATCCAATAAAACAAGATGGAACCATGGAAAGAGGCCCCAAAATTGATTTTCCAAGACAAAAAAATCAAAAAATGAGAAATTTTTTTAGTTGACCGGTGAAACGCGAAAATTCAAGTGTCCAAGGCAAATGCCTGTGAAGAAATCGCGTTTCACCGGACACTACCTTGAAGACAAAAATTATTCCAATATCTCGCCGGTGAAACGTGATACTTAGCAAAATATCACTATCAAAGATATTGTTTCGCGTTTCACTGGTCAAAAGATGCAAATCAAGAAGAGAAACATAAACTATAAATTAATTCTATGGAAACACAAAAATTGATGATAAAATCATTTTTGGAAAAGCTATGCTGCTTTTAAAAGATACAAAGCACATAACATCTGTAATTATTCAAGTGTTATAAAAAATTCTTTCTATATTAATCAAATTTATTTTGTTAAAATACTTGTAATAAAAAAAAATTGTTACCTATCAAAGATTGTTGAACTGCTCTCCACACAGGAAGCAAGGACCTTGAAGGGAAGTCGAGACGAAATTTCGGCAGAAAAGAAGACAATGTCGGAGAAATGGCTTTGAAATACTTTTATATTGACTGTTAAGCATGTGGTGATAGTTCCAACAAAAAAGTTTGTGTAATAATGGAAAAATACGTGTACACATGTCTCACTTAACACACCGTATCAAACTCCTCAGAAGACGTGCGCACTCTCTTTTTCCAAAAATACGTCACACGTGTGTTACATAACCCTTTTCCAAGTTAAAAAAAAATTCAGGTAAGCGAGAGTACGTCACACGTGTGTTATTAACACTTTGCCAAGAACGTTGAGTCCATGCAAATTCACCGCCTTCACCTTTCATCGTATTTCATCGCTACTCCACCTTTACCTTTGGTGTTCCTTCCAATCTCCAAGCATTTCACTGCTTCCCCAACAAAGGAAACCTTCGAGTATATTGTTGTCTTTAGGCTGAGATTGTGAAGAACAAGCTAAAAAGAAGGTATGGTTTTTGCATCTTGCTTTTCAATAATCCATTCAATGCATTCTTTTGATACTTTTCCTTAATCCTTTATGTTATTATGAGCTTATGACCACTACAAAAGAATTTTTTCCACAGTGGGAGCATTCCTTAATGTTGTGGAGATTTAAGGAAATCTTCAAACTTCTTCCCTAATTCTGTGGATATTTTATGTAATCTTAAAAGCTTTCCTTAGATCAAAGCTCTTTTTTCTTGGTTTTGTCGATTTTTATACTATTCATGAGTTGTCCGGTGAAACACGAAAATAAGGTGCTTTAAGCAAGTCTCCTAGCTTAAATTCGCGTTTCACTGGACACAATGGACAACAAGTCTGGTGAAACGCGAAAAGAAGCAGCTACAAGGAGGCGCCTTGCTTGACACTCGCGTTTCACTAGACACCTTGAGAAAAATTCAGCTGAAACGCAAAAACGCCATGCAACATGGATACCTCTTGTCTGGGACTCGCGTTTCGCTGGACATGCTGGAGAAAAAAAGTAACATGTCTTTTTTTGGCAGATGGCTAGGACTAAGGAAACAATAAGAAAATAGAAGATTGATCCTAGGGATTTAGCATCAAAGATTCATCAGTCTTCAAAGCCTCAGAAGCTCTCTAGAAAGTCAAAGCTAAGGAGAAAGTTTTCTCAAAATGTCAGGTGCCTAAGGGAGATTAGGAAGGCAGTAAATGCTCTTGACAATGCAATTCCAAAGTTGTCTTTTCAGAGGCTTGTCAGGGAAATTTGTGACAGATATAGTTTGGATAGTTTCAGATGGACAAGAACAGCTCTTAATTGTATACAAGAAGCCACAGAGGATTTTTTTAGTTGAGTTTTTTCAAGATGCCTACATTTGTGCTGCTCATGCTCATAGGCTCACACTCATGGACAAGGACATGGTAATTCTTAGGAGGCTAAGATATAGATTTTCAAAGGTCCTTGAGCCAATTCCCCTCACTGATATGAAGACATTTAATATCCTTAATGTGCCCCCAGCTAGGAGAAAGAAAGATGATTCTGGTCTCAGGGTTGAGGATGTCACCCATGAGAAGGATACAAGGCAACATGAAAAAGAGGAGAAAGCTAAAGAGGAACAAGCAGATAAATGGAGAGAGTATAGGAGGCAAAGGGTTGAAGAAAGGGAAACAGAGCAACTAGAGTCCTTTGAAAATGAGCTAGCCACCCTTCTTGAAGCAGCTAATCCAAAAGAATTCAGTGTGTTTTGTTTCTTACCTGGTGACTTAGGCAAAAGAACCGAGGTTATCTCCTTTGATGATGCATGTGTTCAGATTCTTAAGGATAAAAGAAGAGAAGTAAATGACAGTATTATTCTTGTTGGCCTAAGGTATGTCCATCCATAATTACTTATACTTTTTGATATTTTTTTAACAATAAGATTTTTCTTGTTTATACTCACTATTTCTATGCCTTTTCTAGGTGTATAATGCATGAGTTTCCTTTAGATATATAACAAAAAATTGAGGTTCTTGATCCATCTATCTCATTCTTTATGAGGAATGAGCTTGATACAAGTTTTATTGAGCACTGGCTCAATTTGATTGACTTCGATACTTTGGAGCTCCTTATAATTCCATATAATGAAAATTAAGTGATTCAATATTCTATTAGAGTTTTTGAGATTTTATCCTACATATTTGTTGAGATATGATTGCTTTTAGTTCTCATTGGAGCTTGATTGCAATAGACCTTGTGGATAAGCAATGCTTTTTAATCAACTCTATGAAAGGAAGCCATGGAAATGCTAAATTGTAAGTTATATTATCCAAGGGCTCCTTGATATTTCAATTCTTTTTTTTGTAAGTACTCTAAATTTCAACATATTTTATATACAGAGGTGCCAAAAGATTAATTGAAGAGCTAGAGAAAAGACCCCCTATGCCGTCTGATTTGCTTGCAACAATGCAATATAGATAAGTTGCGGTAAGTAATTCATTAAAATAATTGAAACATGACTCTATTCTATGAACTAACATTCGTCCTCTTTATAGTTTTACTTTTTTTTGGTGGTTGCAGTGTCCCCATCAGGATGATAGCCATTCTTGTGGCTGGAGGGTGATTGCAAATGCTAGAAGAATGGTTAACTTTGTTTATCTTAATGATGATAAACATGTAAAGGTAATATGAAAGATGCTAAACTTTAAGATAGATATTAATTGCAAATAGTCCATTGATTATAAAAATATAGTCTACTGTAAGAACAATAATGAACTAAAACTCTTTTTTCTATAAATGTGTGACAGTTTTTGAAGGATTGCTATACATCTGAGCATGTTTGGTACATCAGAGCAAAGCTCTTGAAGTATATAATGGTCAATTGTATACAACCAACAATAGAGATTAGTGGGGATTTGCACCATGAAGGAGATGCGGTGCCTATAACCACGGAAGGCAAATCCATAGCTTCAACACCTTCTATACCCAAGACATCAAAGAAAGGCAAAAGGACTCCTAGAAAGGATAGTTCTCCAATGAGAGAGGGAGAGGGAGAGGGGAAAGAGATGAAAACATAATAGGGAAATGAGAGAGGGAGAGGGAGGGAGAAGAAATGAGAGGAGAGAAAGAGAGCAAAAGGAAATGAGAGAGGGAGAGGAGAGAGAAAAAAAAGAGAGAATGAGAGGAGAGAGAAAAAGAGATAAAATGTTAAACATAATAGGAAAAGAGAGAAAGAGAGGGTGTGGGTAAGGGTGAGAGCGAGGGAGGGAGAGGAAATGAGAGAGGGAGAGGAAGAGAGAAAACAAAATGAGGGAGAGGAGAGAGAAAAAGAGAGAAAGATAATTAAACCTAATGGGAAAAGAGAGAAAGAGGGGTCAGGGAGAGGGAGGGAGAGGAAATGAGAGAGGGAGAGAAAGAAAGAAAGGGAAATGAGAGAGAGAGAGAGGAGCGAGAAAAAATGAGAGAGGGAGAGGAGAGAGAAAATGAGAAAAAAATCATTAAATCTAAAAGAGAAAGAGAAAGAGAAAGAGAGGGTCAGGGTGAGGGAGGGACAGGAAATGAGAGAGGGAGAGAAAGAGAGAAAGGTAAATGAGAGAGGAAGAGGAGAGAGAAAAAATGAGAGAGAGAGGAGAGAGAAAAAGAGAAAGAAATCATTAAACCTAATAGGGAAAGAGAGAAAGAGAGGGTGAGGGCAAGGGAGGGAGAGGAAATGAGAGAGGGAGAGGAAGAGAGAAAAGAAAATGAGAGAGGGGGAGGAGAGAGAAAAAGAAATGAGAGAGAGAGAGAGAGGAGAGAGAAAAAGAGAGAAAGATCATTAAACCTAATGGGAAAAGAGAGAAAGAGAGGGTCAGGGTGAGGGAGGGAGACGAAATGAGAGAGGGAGAGAAAGAGAGAAAGGGAAATGAGAGAGGGAGAGGAGAGAGAAAAATAGAAAAAAAATCATTAAATCTAATAGAGAAAGAGAGAAAGAGAGGGTTAGGGTGAGGGATGGACAGGAAATGAGAGAGGGAGAGAAAGACAGAAAGGGAAATGAGAGAGGGACAGGCCGAGAGAGAAAAAGGAATGAGAGAGAGAGAGGAGAGAGAAAAAGATAAAAAATCATTAAACTTAATAGGAAAAGAGAGAAAGGGAGGGTTAGAGTGAGGGAGGGAGAAGAAATAAGAGAGGCAGAGGAGAGAGAAAGAGAGGGTTAGAGTGAGGGAGGGAGAGGAAATGAGAGGGGAGGAGAAAGAGAGAAAGGGAAATGAGAGAGGGAGAGGAGAGAGAAAAAATGAGAGAGGGAGAGGAGAGAAAAAAAGAGAAAAAAATCATTAAATCTAATAGAGAAAGAGAGGGTCAAGGTGAGGGAGGGACAAGAAATGAGAGAGGGAGAGAAAGAGAGAAAGGGAAATGAAAGAGGGAGAGGAGAGAGAAAAAGAGAAAAAAATCATTAAACCTAATAGGGAAAGAGAGAAAGAGAGGGTTAGGGTGAGGGAGGGAAAGGAAATGAGAGAGGGGAGAAAGAGAGAAAGGGAAATGAGAGAGAGAGAGGAGAGAGAAAAAAGGAGATAGGGAGAGGAGAGAGAAAAAAGAGAAAAAATCATTAAACCTAATAGAGAAAGAGAGAAAGAGAGGGTGAGGGTAAGAGAGGGAGAGGAAATGAGAGAGGGAGAAAGAGAGAAAGGGAAATGAGAGATGGAGAGGAGAGAGAAAAAGAAATATAAGAGAGAGAGAGAGAGAGGAGAGAGAAAAAGAGATAAAAATCATTAAACCTAATAGGGAAAGAGAGAAAGAGAGGGTCAGGGTGAGGGAGGGAGAGGAAATGAGAGAGGGAGAGAAAGAGAGAAAAGTAAATAGGACCTTACAATAAGCTTAGGATACTATGATAGTGTGTACTAAGAATGAGTCCTCCTCACTAAGAATAGGATTGGCGATTCACCTCACTAAGAATGAGTCCATCTAGGTACAAAAGGTACAAATACATGATCCTAGAAACTACATTATAGAAGCTTCCACTTGTGTTGGCACAAGGGTACCATCATATTTCACCCTCCCCCTCTCTATATTTGTGTATGCATCTACGTACAAAGGGTACAAAAAAAACAGACAGAAGAGAAGCCAAATAGACAAATGTAACAATATGTGGGTATAATAGTCAGTGTTACAACTTCTCTTCTTCTTTAATACCCATATTTGCTATTGTACCCAAGTATTATGAAGGTAGATATATAGATAGAAAAATAGATAGATAGATAGATAGTATCATAGTACCCTAGTATGTACTACCTTATCCCTATCACATACTATCATAGTACCCTAAAACCTCACATTTACTGCATAATGCTTAAGGTACCCTAGCACCTGCTACATAGTATCATAGTACTGGGTACTTGGCACTATGATACTAGAGTACTAGGTGCTAGATACTAAGATGCTATGATATTATGTGCTAGGTACTGAGTACTAGGTACGAAATACTAGTGTTCTATGATACTATATGCTAGGTACTAGGTACTAGGTACTAGGTACTATATGCTAGGTATTACGTAACCGTGGTCGTAGTCATAGTCGTGGTCGTGGTCGTGGTCGTAGTCGTAGTCGTGGTCATAGAAAAAAAGAGAGATGGAAGGAGAGGATAACAATATAAGAAAAAAAAAGAATGATAACAAAAAAAAATGTTTGTTGTAACGTAAACAAAATGGAAAGCGAAGAAGGTCCTGTTGTTCAAGATCGCGAGGCATATCTTAATCAGCATGTCACATGTCCTTGCTCTCAACGCAAGCTGGCAATTAGACGAAAACGCCAATTATCTATAGAACACATACGACGATTTGGCGAGTTTCAATCTGAGATCATTGATCAGGCAATTGCGGATTTTCAACAAATGGTAAGAAAATTTAATATTAATTATGCATTGTAATCATAAGCTAATTAAATACCATATACAATAAGATTGGGTCTCCCTAGCACCGTTTGCGGCCAATTAGAAGAGTACGTGGGCGTGCGATGGATGGAGCGCAGGACCCAATCCACCACACTTGAAAAGCCAATCTATACCGTCAATACGAGAGAAGACAGACAACCTACCAAACCTACCTACAACCTTGGAGCCTGAGATGGAGGCAATGATCGATACATTGATTCCCATGGATATCAAGACTTCTGATCCGCTTAGAGAGGAAGCATTCATACCATTATATGATGGGTGCCGAGTATCTCACCTCAAGACACTGCTTGCACTCTTAAGTGTGCAAGTAAAATACGGGTGGAGTGATACGAGTGTGACCGAGTTGGTCAAGTACCTTGCACATATGCTTCGTTGTTTTTTTTTTCGATACTATTATTACAAACATTTGTGATTTTTCAAGGTGTTTATGATTTTTTTTCAGGTTATTAAAATATCATATATTACCATCTGCAAATACCATGCCTAAGTCTCGTAATGATGCACGACATGTTTTACGAAAGCTTGGCATGGACTACAATAACATCTATGCATGTATCAACGATTGCATACTGTTTCAAGGAGAATACGAGACTATGGAGACATGTCCAAAGTGTGGTGTTCATAGGTATCGACAGGACTTGTAAGGGCAAACCATCCCTTAAAAAGTTCTCAGACGCTTTTCGCTTATCCCACGCATAAACCACATGTTTTGTACGTCCGGCATGGCGAGCTTGACAATGTGGCATGCACAGAATAGGTCCACGGATGGAGTTCAACGAATATCAGCGAATTCACACGCATGGAGCCACATTGACTCTACCTTCCTAGGCTTTGATCGAGAGCCAAGGAATCTTTATGGGCTCGGTCTTGCAATGGATGGCGTGAACCCATTCGGTCTGCGCTCAACTTCTGATAGTGTGTGGCCTATAGTCCTTGTCAACTACAATATTCCTCCATGGCTTTCTACGAAGAAAGGACATCTCATCCTTAGCTTACTCGTCCCTGGCCGCCACAAAGTCAAAAATATGGACGTGTATCTTCGTCCATTAGTCGATGAGCTTAAGATTTTGTGGGAGAAGGGGGTCATCATGCAAGATATGAGTACGCGTGATGGTCGGCGGTCAGCCAATATTCGAGCCATTCTCATGTGGACGATGCATGACTTTCCGGGATTCGGAGAGTGCTTAGGTGACAGGCCTTCGTTCTCATTGGTAATATCTATATTTTATCTCATTCAAGAAACTATTCACTAGGTCGTGGTGTTGGAACAAGTCTGGTTACCTCACATTATCATGATGTCCATTCTGCGGGTCACAGTTAGACTCCCGAAGGTCACGAACCATGAAGAGGATGGTATATCAAGGACACACTGCTTTCTTGCCAGAGGATCATGAACTTAGGGAAGGTTTCCTTGGACGACCTCCAACACGTATGAACGCCGCAAGTTGGTACAAGCTAAAAATGGTCGACGCAGAATCACATCCAAACCGAATGGGGTGGTTCTGAGTTTTCTACGAGTTGCCATATTGGACCCACCTACAAGTCAACCACTTGTTGGATCCTATGCATATTTTCAAGAATGTGGACAGCTTGCTATGGGACCACATCATAGGAAAGAGAGACACTATAGGGGCACGAATGGATTTTAAGGAGGTAGGTAAGATGGAGGCACTTTGGCCGTAGTCGAGTTGCTGATGGTCGCGTGCATCTTCCTCGTGCTCCTTGGGTTTTGTCCACTAAATAAGAGCACATTGTAAAGCAGGTAGTCAAGTCTATCCACATTCGGACGGGTATGATGCATTCTCTCAAGTGCGTATTTTCTAAAGACGACCAATTATTAGGGCTAAAACCCCATGATGGCATAAGATATGTCAGGTTTGTACTACGAATGGATTGTAATTGGCGTGCACATTTTGCTATTTGGAGTGTAGCCATTATTCATAATGCTTTCTCATTTGTGGCAGCTTGTACTATGAATGGATTGTAATTGGCATACGCATTTAGCTATTTGGAGTGTAGCCATTATTCGTAATGCTTTCTCATTTGTGGCAGTTTGTACCATCGATGATCGCGATTGCAGGATGTCTTACTCCAGAAATACGTGGGGCCATTTACAGGTTGTCGACTTTGGTGCAATGGATCTCACAGAAGGAGATTAAGACATCCTCTATTGAATCCACGAGGCGGGAAGTAGTGAAGACACTTTGTCTCTTTGAGAAATACATGCCCACCAGCATGCTCACGATACAAATCCACCTTCTTGTGCATCTTGTAGATGAAGTGGAGATTCCTGGACTTGTCCATATGTGATGGATGTTCTTCTTGGAGTGCTTCATGAAAACCTTGAAAGGCTTTATGCGACAACGAGCCCGGCCAAAAGGTAGCATGGCTGAAGGTTGATTGGTGTCTGAGGCCCTAGTGCATATTTCACAATGGCTACCAACGGTGGATCCAAACAACGAAATGCTATGGTCGTTGAAGGACGATTATAGACTGACTGGAGATGTGGTGGTTGGAAATGGGGTAGAAAAAAGAATGGATGCCTCAATGGAGGAGAAGGTGAATCCCTTTTGTATATTGCACCATGCCTCTATGGAGATGTGGCTCGCCAAGTACTAGATCTCTAGGCAAGATCGAGAGGAAGCGCGAGCTGAATTCCGATGTAGTACACGACATCAATCGATTCGATATCCCAAAGGCATGGAGGAGATGCCGCGGTTCATGTCAACGCGATGGTTGCATGGAGCTTTGATTGCAGCATCTCGCGAAGGGACAGAGGTCTCAATGGAGGAGTGAAAATTCTCGAGGGGATGTAGTCCAAAGGTGATGAGGGGTTTAGAATTTATCACATATAAATTTTATATGCGACATCTAATTTGAGTGTTTCAATGTACAGTAAAAAATATATAGTGCAGCGTGGTCACACGGACGGCATTTTCGCGTGAAGCATATTGACAAAATGCGTTCCACAATGGACTGTGGTATCATGGCAAGGTTCGAGCAAGAGAGCCGACGACGAGCAACCGATCCAAACACGGTTGTGGATGAGATGGAGTATTTTGGAAACTTGCAAAGTATTGTTACGGTGGATGACCGTAGCTTCTCCATGATACTATTCGATGTGCAGTGGTTCAAAGTGGTACTTGGAGGAGCTGGAGCAACAGTTCGACGAGGTCCATCTGGATTTCTCGAAATAGATTCCGAAAAAAAATGGATGGATTTGGGTGACACCTTTGTGTTTTCGGCCCATTGTGAAAAGGTGCATGGACTCATTTTTTTGCTAATTGTATTACGACATGGTTTATGTCACAATGATTTGAACTCTCTTGTACATGTTTGTGAACAAGTAATCTTCTATCCAAACCCCCGACAACCTCAATGGTGGTATGTTATACCTTCAACTCCCCGAAGTGTGAGAGTATATGATCAAAGTGATGTTCCGAGCATAGATGAAGATAATATGCAAATAGAGGGATCGATATTGCAAGGGGTGGAGGCCTCGAAAGCTTAGAGCCAGCATCGGCTAACAATGATGGAAATACAGGAGTCTAAGATTTCTTTGAGAACGAGGTGGACTCATCCTTTTGTGGTGACATGTCTATCGACCTTCTAATATATCCGGAGTTGTGTCAAGAGATTGATATGGGACCATAGGATACTTCATACTTGGAGCATCCACTTACTCAATTTGTTGACCAATCGCTTATAAGGGTACATAAGATATGCATTTTAAGTGAGATTTTTTTAAAAGAATTTATATTGCTGTGCTTTGTATGATTTAAATTGATTATTCTAACATCATTTTTTGTCTGTGCAGGTGACATTTTCAGGATGAGTCAAGGGATGAGCGATGAGGAGTTACAAGATATCTTCACATGCATGTCTCCAGACCAGATCGCGAGATTCAGAGATATGGTAGACTAGGAGCTGTCTCGGTCTTCATCAGGGCACTCTGCTAGATCTACTTCAGTGCAATCGGATACTTTGGCTTCGAGCAGACAAGCTCGATGCTCCAGACTTGGGACAGAGAGAGGGAGTACTTCGGGGTTAGGGGAATGCTGCAGGGATACGGATGCAGTGAGCCCGCGGTTGACACGAGATATAGGTGCGACTCCTCACTCTCGTGGCCCTTCCAGGGAGCATGGCTCAAGCTTAGGTGGATGCTATGGAGGCACAAATGCGGTGTCTCCATCTCATCATTCAGCTGGAGTTGCGTCACCTTAGGGATTTGTCACACCTGTGGGGACGTCTACTCCAGTTACTCCGACAGCCGTCAACAGGTGGCACCCCTATGGGTGCCACTCCGAGAGATATTACCCCGATTGGTACACTGGATGCACAGGGGTCTCTTGAATATGCCCACGATCGTGGACGCAGATAAGAGAGGACCCATCTTAGGAAGACTCTAGGGGGATATGGATATCTAGTCGATGGTAGGTCAAGAGCCATCATCATGAATGATGAGGAGAGGAGGGTGATGGCTCGCATGAGAGAGTTGTGCCAACAAGTTTTTCGGCACGTCTTAGATCATTGGAAGAACATACCGGAGGGGAGTAAGAACTACATAGTAGCATCCTTGCACGAGCAGTTTCCGGTTCCAGCCTCAGTAGATAGATTCTCTACAGGCTCGATGATGGATTGCATGCGTGTATATATGTTACACAAACGATCTGACGCACGCAATGCAATCAAGAGTGGGGCTGCAAAGCTCGAGTGGTTAGATGCAGACGAGTGGCGTCGACTAAGGGAGGAGGCTACAGATTCTCCAGGACGTTGGAGTCAACAACGCGAGGCGGTGAGGGTATGACTCGAGGCCGGAGTGGTCTATCATCTTGGGAGTGACAGCCGCATGACATATTTGGAGGACTTTGTAAGTTTTTCTTTTATTTTGCTTGTTTATTTTTTTGCAATATCCTTTGTACTCACAATCATGTTTCTAACAGTTAGCATTTTGTTTTCTTTGCAGCGCTCCATTGCAAATCGCGATCCGACTGGCCTTGAGACTCGATATGCAGAGAGGCACGGTCTCACTTCATTGATCGACCGATTGTATAGACACAGCGGCCCTATAAGTCACTCATCTTTCTTGTTCGTAGTTACCATGTTTAATTAGAATGCATTATTGTATGGTGGACTCATGTGTTGTTTCTTTTTTTGCAGAGTCCGTTCGATGCTCCTTTGCAGGCAGGACGAGCTTTCGAAGGGTGAGAATATGTAGCAGTCCTTGAATCCCTGAAGCTCACACACCTTTATTTTTAGGTCGCCTGATCTATGTAGACATTTTCTATGTATTAGTGATATCTTGTCATGATTGTACCAATCACTTATTATACGATCATGTATTTATTTCATGTATGAGTGTTATGATTTCAGTATACATTGTTTTTGTTTGCAAGTGCAGCAAAAAAAAAAAATTCCTTGTTACCGTTGCTATTAGTGTCGCAAATTTTACTGCTTGCGTGGTAATTGGCATCGTTATTTACGTCACAAACCGTCGGTATTGGCATCGGTATTACGACGCTAATACCGATGCCAATAGTGACAGTGATACTGACTGTTCTATCGTGTCGCCAATAACGACGCTTTTTGTGACGACGGGGGCAAATTTTGTTATTTGCATTTTTGTCGCTTTTAACATCGGTATAAGGCCTATATCTTGTAGTGTCTTGACATAATCGAGGCCTCCTAGAGATGTCAAGTAAGGTCTTGCTTGCTCTCTCTTAGTTGGGAATTTTTTTCCTTTTGGAAGCATTTGTGATAATAACCTATATATATTTTTAAAAGTGAGTTTAAAAACCACCAACATATATTGTGTCTGATTTCAAAATAGAACAATTAATATTATGATTCATAAGCCAACTGAATTGATACCTACTTTAATAACGCATTCAAACTGACATTACTCCATCCATAAATTTTTTGCAAGTATCTTAAGGGATGCACGAAGAATGGAGTACGTACAACCTTCATATAATTGAGTAGATGACGCTACGTATAGTGGGTCATCTGGCTTCGTCAAGTGACCTTCTCTCGAACCGGTTGCAAAAATCGTATACCATGTTGTCCAAAATCTCATCCTCTACAACTTGATGGGGCATTTCATGAGGGCTACTATCATGGTCGTTAGTCTCCACTCTTCTTGAAGAATCTACCTCCTCACGTTGACATTTTGGAGCCTCTCGACGCCGGGAGGGAGCGTCTGAGGATGTGGCACCACATCCTGCTCAACCACAAAAGGGAATTACATGTACGTTGATATATATTTCAAACATAGACTAGTAATCTTAGTGTTAAAAACAATGAATACCAGTGATTTTTCTGGGTCACATTCTCCATACATGCTAAGGTGTGACATTGCAACTCGATGTGCTTAAAAAATACACCCTCCATAACGATCAGACATGCATTTAATTTTTCGTCGTAGCCATGCATCTCGATTATGAAGACGCAATGTTTCATCCTCACTTGAGGATGTGCTCCTTGACTCATCAGCATGCACCATACTAGGTGATGACGATGACATGATTAAACCTAATTCATGACAACATCAAATTTGTTATTAATATGTTTACGTAAAAACTTCAAGACGTATTAATTATTATAAGATATTCAATTTTAATTATCATAAATACATAAAAATTTATGATAAAAACTTACTATCAAAACTTATCTTAAATACAAAAACTAATTATGATAAAAATGCAAGTGTCCTAAATGCACGTCTATGCCTGCGTTTATCTGCGCGTCTAAATACGCATCTACTAGCACGTCTATGTAAAATTAGACACGCATATACACGCAAAAATAGATTCAAACCTAAAAATTTAAAAGATACAAGAAACTTCTTTTCAAATTGCATCTTTCCTGTGTTTTTTGTGCATTCTGGAGCTCGAGTTCAGCTGACATGCAGTCTACTTGCACTAGTCTCTTCATGACTCACCTCCTCTTTTACTTCAAACAAACAAGAAGAGAAAGAAGACGGCTAAAGAGAAGAAAGCCAAGGAGAGAAAGAAAGAGAGAACAAAAGAGAGGAGAATAAGAGGAATAAGAGGCAAAGAGAGGAGACAACAAGCAGCAAGAATCAAGGGAGAACAACTCACCAAGGAGAGCAAGAAGGGGAAGGAAGCAGTGCCACCACCCGTCCACACCAAAGACCCAATGTGAGTCCTCTCTCTCTCTCTCTCTCTCTCTCTCTCTCTCTCTCTCTCTCTCTCTCTCTCTCTCTCTCTCTCTCTCCCTCCCTCTCTCTCTCTTTCTGTATTAGGATCTTTCTTTCTATGAATTTGAAGTTTTTTTATCACAAAAAAATCATGGCGGTCGTCGACCTGAGAGCGGCCGACTTAGCGTGTCTGACAGTACGTGTAGATTCCAGAGCAGATGCAGATATAGACGTGCAGCTGTGTTTGCTATTATTGCGTCTGCAGTCGCATCTCTAAGTGCGTCTATTATGAATAATAAACGCGAGTATACACGCACCCTGCTCAGTTTTTCCATGATAGACGCAGATATAGACGCGTAGCTATGTTTGCTGTTATCACGTTTGCAGTCGCGTCTCTAAGCGCGCCTATTATGAATGATAGACACGAGTATACACGCACCTTGCTCAGTTTTTTCATGGTGGTACCGTATCTTTGAGCGCGTCTATTTTGCATACTACATGCGAGAATACACGTGCTCTACTCAGAAAACAAAGGCTTTGACTTCAGGGAAGCGTCTGAGAGCGCGTCTATTCTACATCTCAGATGCAAATATACACGCGCCAGCTCTAATAAAAAAAGCAAGCTTTTATTTCTGAAATTGTACAAACATGTTACAAAATAGTACAGTTTACACAATATTACAGTTTAGCAAATTTGTCTTATTCCTATGCTTTGTTTGCAGATGTCACATCTTGGTTCATCTAGCAATGACTCAGATTTGGAGCGCATGAATGATACATTGGTCTTGTTCAGTAGAGGGGTCAATACTTTTTTTGGAGGTTTTCCTAGTAAGGAAGACTTCATGGGAGAGATGACTACACACCTTGGCCGCTCTTCCACAGAGCAGACGAGGTGTTCAGCGTCATGTCTGGAACGCCTCTAACATCTTTGCCTGGCACTGCTTTCCAAACACCAAATGTCTAAACCCCAATTGCAGGTACTCCACGTGCAGCGCCTGTACATGCATCGGCTGAAGCATAAGCGTCAGCACGCACGTGCATTTGTGGAAGTATGTGCATCCAGCGAGGCAAAGGGTAGTCGATAGAGAGGGAGAAGGGAGAGTCGAGGGGGAGGATGAGCCTTGTGTGGGGGTTGCCTAGGAGGTGGCGACGAGTTATCACCCTCACCAGAAGATCACATAGAGGATCCTGTACGCTAGTACTATAGAGTTACAGATACTGGTGGCATCTTCCATGATAATGAAGGAAGGGATGTAATGGCGTACATGAGGAGTATCGTAAATGCGACATATAAAGATTATTTCATTTACTTCAAGAATAGGAAAAGTGGCTTGTTGTAGGAGGTGCTGAGGGCAGTCCATAGGAGGTACCCAAATCCTGAGGGTCAGCGATTCTCGAATGATTGGGGACGCACAAAAGTGAGGGATTAGCTTTACAACAAAAGATCCCACCTCATGACATGCGCCAAGGAGTCACTGCGGAGACAAGAGGAGAGACGTGGAGCCTATAGCCAACCACCTATGTGCCACCGCATAGAGTGGAAGAAAGCCAAGAAGAAAGCAGCAGAGAAAGTGAAGAGTCGCCAGCATGCAGAGGTGCGACGCATCCATATGGAAACTATGGGATCGGATCGGGCAGTAGAGAGTCGTGGGAGGCAGAGTTTATAAGTATATTTTGATTTCTAGTTTTTTAAAATTTATAATTTTTAAAATTCTTTATATAATTTGTTCTAATACATTATGTCTCATAATTCTTTGTATATCATAATTGTTTTGCAGACTACTATTGTTGGTAGGATACCTACTCCTAGAGAGGTAGGTTACTATCGAGGCCATAACTACGTAGCCACATTGCTTCACTTCTATGAGGAGGGTCTCATCACTGAGGAGCAACACAACCGAGCTATGAGGATTCGATAGCCAGAGGAGGTATGTTTTTCTTACTTTCCTATCAATTATAACTTTTTCTTTGCAATTGTACGTAAACAACCTTGAGCTTTTGTGTGTGTAGGCAAACCCCAATGTGGAGCATAGCAAGGAGGGGGATAGCGACGCCAGTAGCGATGGTGGTGCTAGCAAAAATGTTTCTTCTTCAGATTTGTAGAGGAGCACCATACCTCCTCTATGGCCCACTACTTGCGGCCACGCTTTAGGTTGCAAGCACTTAAACTCCCCATGTAAATGTGTTTTATATATAATGAATACATGGATTTTTGTTTTCAATTCTCGTGCCTTTAGATCCATTGTGTTTTTCCCAAATGCACAATTTGATGTAGGAAAAGGGACTGGTTTTTTTTTCCAATTCTACGCTTCACGTCTATTTGCGCGTCTAAATTGCAAAAAATGCGCATCTGTACTGGTGTCTAAAATAGAGCACACGCGGTGATAGACATGCTATATAATTCAAATTAATAAAAATAAATTAAATATTTTTTAAAAATATATATTTTTGGTTTTATGGTTGCATCTATTGGTGCACGTAAAAGCGTGTCTATGCACGTGTCTATATGCTCGTCTAATCTTCCAAGTAGACGCACTTGTAGATGCACAAAATAAATTAAATAAATAAGAATTTTGCTTTTCTTGTGCGCGTTTATTTATGCGTGTATATGCACGTCTAAAGCGCGTCTATTGATACATGTGGATTTCCTTATACACGTGACTATAGACGCGAAATGATACACGCGCATTTGGACGGGCTTATAGATGCGCCCGTAAGATTTTCTCTCAATTCAAAAATTTCATCTAAGAGGCCTTGTTTTTGTAGTGTAATAAAAATTTAAAAAACATGAGTTCATACACCTTTTCACGATGGGCCAACAATACAAACATGTCGCGCAAATCTGCCCATCTTTTTTTAGAATCTATTTCGAGAAATCTAGATGGACCTCGTCCAACTATTGTCCCAGCTTCTTTAAGTATCGCTTTGAACCACTGCACATCAAATCCGATCATGGAGAAGCTATGATAATCCATTGTGATAATACTTTGCAAGTTCCCAAAATACTCCATCTCATCTATAATGGTGTTTGGATCCATCACTTGTCGTCAGCTCTCTTACTCAAACTTTGCCATGATATCACAATTTGTTGTGGAGGGCATTTTATCGATACACTCTACGCGAAAATGTCGTCTACATGACCACGTTGCACTATTTATTTTGTACTATACATTGAAGCAGTCAATTAGTTGTCATATATAAAACATAGATACGATAAACCCTAAGCACGTCGTCACCTTTTGGCTACATCCCCTCGAGAATTCCCACTCCTCAATTGAGACCTTTCCCCTTTCACGAGATGCTACGGTCAAAGCTCCATGCAACCATCGTGTTGACATAAACCACGACATCTCCTCCATGCCCTCAAGATATCGGGTCGATAGCATGTACTACGTCGAAATTCAGATCACGCTTCTTCACGATCTTTCCTAGCTTGCTCATATCTAGCAAGACACTTCTCCATGGAGGCATGGTGCAGCATACAAAAGTGATTCCCTTTCTCCTCCATTGTAGCATCCATTCTTTTTTCTACCCCATTTCCAATTACCACATCTCCAATCAGTCTATCATTGTCCTTCAACGACCATAGCATACTGTTGTCGGAATCCACCGTTGGTAGCCATTGTAAAATATGCACTAACACCCAACCTTCGACCATGCTATCTTCTGGCTAAGCTTTTTGTCGCCCAAAGCCTTTCAGGGTTTTCATGAAGCGCTCTAAGAAGAATATCCATCACATATGGACAGGTCCAATAATCTCCACTTCATCTACAAGATGCATAAGAAGGTGGATTTGTATCGTGAGTATGCTAGTGGACAGGTATTTCTCAATGAGACAGACCGTCTCCACTACTCCTCGCCTTACGGATTCAATAGAGAGTGTCTTAATCTCCTTCTGTGAGATCCATTGCATTAAAGTTGACAATCTATAAATCGCCCCACGTATTTCTAGAGTAAGACATCCTGTAATCGCGATCAATAGTACAAACTGTCACAAATGAAGAAGCATTACGAACAACGACTACAATCCATTAAATAGCAAAATATGCATGCCACTTACAATCCATTCATAGTACAAACATGACATATCTTATGCCAATCATGGGATTTCAGCCCTGATAATTGGTTGTCTTTATAAAACACAGACCTGAGAGAATGCATCATACTTGTCGTAGTGCAGATAGACTTGATAACTTGCTTCATAATGCACTCTTCTTTAGTAGACAAAACACAAGGAGCATGAGGTAGCTGCAAGCAACCATTAGCACTCTGACTGTAGTAGCAAGAGCCTCTCCATCTTGACTACCACCTTCAAATCCATTTGTGCCCCTAGAATGTCTCTCTTTCCTATGATGTGGTCCCATAATAAGCTGCCCACATTCTTGAAAATATGCATGGGATCTAAGAAGTGGTTGATCTGTAAGTGGGTTTAATATGACAACTCGTAGAAAACTAAGAACCATCGCATTCCATTTGGATGTGAAATTATGTGGACCATTTTCAACTCATACCAGCTTTGGGCATTCATACGGGCTGAAGGTCATCCAAGAAAACCTTCCCTCAGTTCATGATCCTCCGGCAAGAAAGCGGGATATCCATGATATACCATCTTCTTCATGGTCCGTGACCTTTGGGAGTCTAATTGTGGTCTACACAATGGACATGCATGATAACCTGAGGTAACCAAACATGTCCCAACGCCTCTATCCAGTGAATACAAACTTGAATGAGCTATGATAGATATTACCAATGAGAATGGAAGCCTACTAACTTAAGCACTCCCCAAATCCTGAAAAGTCATGCATGGTCCACATGAGAATGGCTTGAATATTTGGTAGACCGTCCTTCCATAAAATCTTAAGCTCATCAACTAATGGACGAAGATACGCATCCATATTTTTGACTTTGTAGCGGTTGGGAATGAGCAAGCTAAGGATGAGGTGTCCTTTCTTCGTAGAAAGCCATGGAGGGATGTTGTAGTTGACAAGGACTACATGCCACACACTATAAGAAGTTGAGCACAGACCGAATGGGTTCATGCCATCCATAGCAAGACCGAGCCAAAGATTCTTTGGCTCTCGGGCAAAGCCTGGAAAGGTAGAGTCAATGTGGCTCCATGTGCGTGAATCCACTGATATTCGTTGAACTCCATCTATGGATCCATTTTGTGTATGGCACATTCTCAAGATCCCCATGTCAGATGCATGAAACATGTGATTTATGCAGGGGATAAGCAGAAAGTGTCTAAGAACTTTTTGAGGGATGGTTTGCCCTTGCAAGTATTGTCGATACATGCATGGATGCTATTGTAATCCATGCCATCGTTAATACATGCATGGATGCTATTGTAGTCCATGCCAAGCTTTTGTAAAACATGTTGCGCATCATCACGAGACCCACCCATAGTGTTTGTAAGTGGTAATATATGATACTTCAGTAACTTGAAAGAAAATCATAAAACACCTTGAAAAAGTACAAATGTTTTTAATGATAGTGCTAAAAAGAAATCAACAAAGCATACATATAATGTACCTGAACAACTCGATCATACTCGCATCGCTCCACCCATATTTTTCTTGCATACTTAGGAGTGCAAGTAGTGTCTTCAAGTGAGATACTCAGCACCTATCATATAATGGTATGGATACTTTCTCTCTAAGTGGATTAGATGTCTCGATATCCATGGGCATCAATGCATCGATCATTGCCTCTATCTCAAGCTCCTAGATTGTAGAAAAGTCTGGAAGGCTACCTATCTCTTGTGGTATTGACGGTATAAATTGGGTAGTACGTTCCAAGTGATGGATTGAATTAGGCACTCCATCCATCACATGTCCATGAACTCTTATAACTGGCTGCAAAGGGTACACTCCTCCTTGGGATGATACATCACCTCCATATAATAAATTCATCGGTAACATCCAATGTTTTTGTATATAATATTCAATTAGTTTGCGAATATAATGCATGATTGATATATACTTTTCTTACTGTTTGCTCAAAATCTGAGATCGCCTGATCAATGATCTCTAATTCAAAACTCATCGAAGCGTCCTACGTATTCTATAGACAACTGATGTTTTCATCTAATTTCCAACTTACATTGAGACTAAGGACATGGGACACACTAATTAAGATACACCTCGCGATCTTAAACATCACGGCCTTTATCGTTTTCCATTTGGTCTACGTTATGACAAACAATTTGTTTTTGTTATTATTATTTTTTTCTTTCTTAAATTATTTGAGAAGGGATTTTCTCTTTTGTAACTCAACAAAATTAACGTACACTATAACAAAAAGGCTCCATAGACGCACTTGTAGATGCAATATTTGAACTGTATTTAAAAATGTCAGATAGCTTTATTACCGTGTCTACTGCTGCGTCTAAAAGCGCGCTTATAGTCAGAGTTACATGCTCATATTGACGCACTACGTAAATATATATTCATATTTATAAAAAAGTAGATATATTCATATTGTGCGTCTATATACGCGTGTATCTGCGTGTCTAAAAAAGCATTTACTTTGCAAGTTTTTAACGAGAATAGACGCGCATTTATCCTGCAATTTAGACGCGTTGATAGACGCGCAAAACAGAGGTGTGAAAAAAAAACCAGAGAGCATGTGCCACATGCTCTTTGATTTTTTGTCCCCCCATCAATATCAAATTGTATACTTAGGGAAAACAGAGAAAGATTATTTCGAAGATTTTTGTCCTGAAAACAAAACAATGTATGTAGAATACGAAATTTCATATATATAGATGAAACGTTTTTACATGATGAGTTCTAGTGCTTATGACCTCAAACATGGTCATGGTCGCAAGCACTAGCTGAAAGTAATACATATCAAAAATGAAAACTACAAGCCAAGGGAACGCATGCATGCATGGGGCTCCTCTACATCTCCTTAGAAGAGGCATCATCATCTCTACCACCACCGCTGCCTGTGCCACTGCCGCTGCCGCCATCGCTATTGCTAGTCCCCCTTCGCTATCTTCAACTACATCAGGGTTCGCCTACACAAAGGATTAAGGTATATAAATACCATTACAAACAATAAATTAGAGTTACCTATACTTTTCATGTAAAAAATAAAACATACCTCTTCTGGTTGTGGAATCCTCATGGCACAATTATATTGCTCCTCCGTGATGAGACCCTCCTCATAGAAATGCTGCCAAGTGGACGCCCGATTATGACCTCGATGGTAGCCTACCTCTCTAGGAGTAGGCATCCTACCAACGATATGATACTACAAAACAATTTGAACATACAACGTATTAGAACACACTACATAATGAAGTGAAACAAATTATAATTTTTAATTTAAAAAAAGAAATCAAATAATACTTACAAACTCGGCCTCCCATGACTCCCTGCCACCCGATCCATAATGCGACGATCCCATGGTTGCCATCTAGATACGTCACGCCTTTGCATGCTGGCGACTTGTTATTTTCTCTGCTGCTCTCTTCTTGGCCTCTTTCCACTCCCTGCAGTGGCAATTGGGTGGTTGGCCATATCCAGGGCGCCCCTTCTCTTGTCTCCGCAGTGACTCCTTGGCGCGTGTCATAAGGTGAGACCTCTTGTTATGAAGCGCGTCTCTCACCTTTGACCATCCCCAATCATCTAAGAATCGTGAATTCTCGGGATTAGGGTACCTTCTATGTATTGCCCGTAGCACCTCTTGCCACAAACTATTTTTTTGGTGCTTAAAGGGAATCATGCAATCTTTGTATGTGGCATGCACGACACTCCTCAAGTAGGCTATCACTTTCCTCCCCTCAGAGTCATGCAAGATACCACCAACATTAGTGACAGAGTAGTACATTTGTGGAGGCTCACCTCTCTCATTTCCCGGTGAGGGTGATCGAGAGCCACCTCCTAGGCAACCCCCACAAATCCCTCAACCTCCTCGTCCTCCCGCACGACTCTCCCTCCTCCTGGTGAGGGTGATCGAGAGAGAGAAGAAGAACCCACCTTCTTTGCTTGTTCCGATGGATGGCAGTTAGGTTGCAAGCTCCTTGTCCTCCTTCTCCCTTCCCTTGGTAAGTTGCTTGAATCTTCTTCTCTTCCTTGCTATTTAGCTCTTGTTCTTTACTCTTTGGCTCCTCCTTCCTCCTGTCCTCTTTTTACTCTTATTTCCTTCCCTCATTGTCTTCATGAAGTGATAGATAGACATGATTAGTGATGTCGAGCTTGAACTGCAGAAAACACACAAAAAATGTAGGAAAGCACTGGTTTGAAAAGAAAGCCACAAATTTTTTAAAATATATATATATTTGCATAGCGTGTCTGTAAGCGCGTGTAATTACATGTGTATATGCACAGATAATACATATTACACGCGCTGACAAACGTGCAATAACAATTAAACTGATTAGATGCTAGCTTTTGGTTGTTTTTGGATCAGCGTCCCACTTGCAAGTGCATGCAAGTATCAATAGGTGAATAAAGCACAAATAGTTTTTAGCTAGAGAGAGATAATGCAATGAAGGTGTATACGAAAGAGATAGAGAAATGTATATTATCCATCAATCAATCAAAGATATGTACATGAAGTGACTTGATATAGTAATTAGAGTATCGACACTTTTAGGATGCTCCATTGACTTCTGCAAGTTCCCATAACCTTGAAGTAGATAGCCAACCACACTGTCCATTGAAGGAAAACTTAACCTCATCAAATTAACCAAGTTAATTTACTTATACATTTCATAGATAAGAGATTTGTAGTTGGCTTGTTGGTATTGCAAAGTATCCTTACAGTGATCTATTTTAGTCACCAACAAGTGGACACACTGGCTAAAGATGATGAAAAGAGAACATGTGCACATTGGCTACATGTGGTCTACCTTATCTAAAATTATATGTGAGCTATAAGTGCACCTTGACATGATTGGAATAGCTTGCACATGCACAAGCCAACTGATTTACATCAATCTACTCATGCTATGAATTGGCATGCATGTCTTGCTTTTGCTTTGATTGTATTGATTGTGATGTATATTCCTCGAGAATAATGAGAATCAAGGGACTACCCTAAAAAGTAAGGGTACTCCCTTGAATCACCGATTAAGCTTTGATCTATAAGTTTATGCATGGCTAGGTTAAGTGCATAACAAATGAGACATGTGAGTATATTGATCAGTTCTATATATATATATATATATATATATATATATATATATATATATATATATATATATATATATATTGCACATGCACAAGTCAATTTATTTGCATCATTCTACTCACGCTATGAATTGGCATGCATGTCTTACTTTTGCTTTGATTGTATTGATTGTGCTACATATTTGTTGAGACTAATGAGAGTCAAGGGACTACCCTAAAAAGTAAGGATACTCTCTTAAATCACCAACTAAACTTTAATCTATAAGTTTATGCATGGCTAGGTTAAGTGCACAACAGATGCGACATGTGCATGTATCGATCACTTCTCTCTCTCTCTCTCACTCACTCACTCTCTCACTCTCTCTCTCTCTCTATGTGTCTCTCCCTCCCTCCCTCCCTCCCTTCCTTCCTCCCTCTCCCTCTCCCTCTCCCTCTCCCTCTCTCTCTCTCTCTCTCTCTCTCTCTCTCTATATATATATATATATATATATATATATATATATATATATATATATATATATATATATATATATATATATATATATTGCACATGCATAAGTCAACCTTTGATCTATAAGTTAGGCATGGCTAGGTTAAGTGCACAATAGATGCAACATGTGCATGTATCAATCACTTCTCTGACAATTATGTCGTATATACATCCAATCATGCCCTATCCAATCACTTTTGTATAGGGCATGATTGGATGTATATAGGGCATGAAATCACATATATATAATTAGCATTGAATGATTGGATGTACATTTGTAATACTCAGAAAGAAATAAAGTTGGTAATGTATATCATTTCCTATACATGTATGCCCTATACATGTATATCATGTCGTATATACATGTATATCATGTCCTTATGATCCTATACATGTATATCATGTCCTTATGATCCAGGTGTAATTATGTCATATATACATCCAATCATGCCCTATCCAATCACATTTGTATAGGGCATGATTAGATGTATATAGGGCATGAAATCACATATATATAATTATCTTTGAATGATTGGATGTATATTTGTAATACTCAGAAAGAAGTAAAGTTGGTAATGTATTCAAACAAATACTAGCTGTTAAGAGGTTTGGTCATATTTAGGGACTATGAGAGATGAAAAATATATGCGTTTATTTTCACATCTATACGCGCGTTTATAAATGCAGATATATAGACGCATTCTATATACTAGTGTCAATAGATGCACTGATACACGTGCTTATAAATGCGGCCGCTTTTTCACATGTATAGTGCGCATCTATAGGGCCTTTCTCTTGTAGTGGTATGTAAAGTCTCCACCTACCCAGCCTATAGTATATGTAAAGTCTAATATGCATGGGGATGAGGGAGTGGCTACCCTATGTCAGAGTGTTTCCTGTCCCGTGGTATTGCATCGAACCTCACTATCTTTTTTCCTTTGTGTGCACCTTTAACAAAACCTCTCTCTCTCTCTCTCTACTACTACCACTACTAATACTAGAACTCGCCTTCCAGAAGCGTTGAACACACGCAAGATGCACCCTAAACAAAACCTCTCTCTCTCTCTCTACTACTACCACTACTACTACTAGTACTCGCATTCTCGAACACACCAAAGAAGCACCTTTAACAAAACCTCTCTCTCTCTCTCTCTATATATATATATATATATATATATATACTAATACCACCACCACCACTGCTATTACCACCACCACTACTACCACCACCATTACCACCACCACCACCACCACCACCACCACTACTACTACTACTACTACTACTACTACTACTACTACTACTATTACTACTACTATAAACAAGAAAAGAAGAAGTTAAAGAACAAGATATTACCCTCTCTTTGATTTTTATCCATTCATTCTCCTCTGATCCTCCCTCCCTCTCTCTTTCTCTCTTTCTTTATTATGTTTCATGTTTATTCCCTCTATCTCTCGTTCCTTCTTTCTTTTTCTCTCTTCCTCTCCATTTGTCATTTCCTTTAGCAAAACATCTCTCTCTCTCTCTCTCTCTCTCTCTCTCTCTCTCTCTCTTTTCCTACTACTTTTCCTCCTACTACTACTACTACTACTACTACTACTACTACTACTACTACTACTACTACTACTACTACTACTACTACTACTACTACTACTACTACTACTACTACTACTACTACTACTACTACTACTACTACTACTACTACTACTACTACTACTACTACTACTACTACTACTACTACTACTACTACTACTACTACTACTACTACTACTACTACTACTACTACTACTACTACTACTACTACTACTACTACTACTACTACAAGAAAATAAGAAATTAAAGAACAAGATTTTACTCTCTCTTTGTTTTTTATCCATTCATTCTCCTCTCTCCCTCCCTCTCTCTCTCTTTCTCTTATTCTTTATCATGTTCATGTTTTTTCCCTCTCCTTCTCGTTCCTTCTTTGTTTTTCTCTCTTCCTCTCCCTCTCTCATTTCCTCTCGTTCTCTCTCAGTATACATAATTTTTAACAAAAACAAGTAAAAGAAAAGGAAAATAAACAAAAACAAACCAATAGGGAACAATGCAGTCACCGTAAAGGCCGCCCGAGGATGGATTCAGCGGCTCCTCTTTGCGACGGTGTCGAAGGGTTTTCGAAAACAAAGTCGCGACCACAGGGGTCCTTGATTAATTCCAGGATAGAAGATCAATCAAGCAAGATCAAACTTCATTCAATGTACCCTCAAGTCATGAGTGAACTGTTCTTATTTACTGATGTCTACTGTTGTTAAAATAGAGTAACCAAAAACAATATCTCTGTGTAATTTTCTTTTAGTAAAGAATTACAGTCCTTTTAGTGTTAACAGTCCTTCCTTTGAACAATCCTTCAGCAGGTCTCCTCCTTTTCTTTGTTGTACTATGCTCCAGAAAAGATATGATGTTGTAATTCTTGAATGAACACAACTATTAGTAGTGGGAACACGGGATATTGCAGAGAGGAAGCTTGCAGCCCATGGTTATAGTATTGTCCTCAAGTTTCTTTAGAAAGCACAGCAGTTGTTCCCAAGATTCGATAATCTTGCACAGATGTTTACTGTTGTAAATGTCCACATTGTAGCTCAGAAAAAGATCAATGGAACCAAGGTTGATTGGTATGGCATAGGGCTGATGACAACCTTGTCAAAATAAACAATATAGAAGGTTGACTCTTCTACTTCATTCAGACAAAAATAAAATTTCAGGAGTAGAGTTTGTTTTTAAGCTGGTTGGAGAAGTGTCACAGATTTCATCGGACAAACAACAGAGATCGGTTCATGATTCCAAAAGGGCAAAACAACATGTTTCTTCTAGCTTTGTGACTGCATGCACATCTTGTCAAGGTGGATTTCCAGTGTTGTTGAGGTTCTTTGAGCTGAAATGAATGCAGGAATCATCATCAAACAACAGCCACAGTATTTCAGAAGCGACTAGAGATCACTAAAGAAGAATTTGGTGAACATTTAAATTGCACTGATCTGCGCTACGGACTACGGAAAGAGACTCCATGGCTGCAGAGGAGAATTCAATGTTCAAAGTGCTTCTGTGAACCTTAACGAAGGTTCAGCTCGGGCGTTCAGTCAGCAGCCATGGCAACTACCAAAGTGCAACGGATTATGACA
Source organism: Lygodium microphyllum (assembly GCF_053477565.2). NCBI lineage: Eukaryota > Viridiplantae > Streptophyta > Polypodiopsida > Schizaeales > Lygodiaceae > Lygodium > Lygodium microphyllum. The sequence continues at coordinate 35,352,984 of NC_141140.1, read as the reverse complement.
CAGCCTATAAATCTCATATTTTGATTCCTTCAAAGTAAATCCCGCATCCAAATCTGACTTTTTGAGCAGAAAGATCTGAGAATTGAAGGGCGCATTATCGGCTTTGATGAATATAAGAATCTTGTTTTGGATGACGTAGAGGAAGTCTTTGTTCATTTGGAGAAAGTTTTACGAGAGGAAATTGCAGAGGATAGCCTCGACTCATAGGATTTGGAAGAAAAGTATCATTGTGGTTGAAGACATCTTGATGAAGCGCACAACATTGGAATTACTGGCAAGAAAGGCAGAAGCGAACTTCTCTTCAACTTTTCCTCATTCTCAGCTTCAACTTTCTTCTTCTGCTTCATCAGCAACCTCATCATCGTCTTCTGTTGGTCAGACGTTCATCATCGGCCACTTTGTCGTCAACGTCACCACCTTCTGGCTTGTTCCAACTGTCTTGCCGAGCTCTGTGTCATCCGTCGTTGCAGTCCGATGAAACTGCCGATTCCTCCACCCTTTGCTAAATTTCATAGCAACATTATCGTCTTCTTTTTCATTCTGAGCTCTCCTACCTCTCCTTCCGCTCCATATCTACCATATGTATCCTCCCCTTATTCCCGAAAATCCTCTTTGATTCCGATCCTCTCTCTCCGCTTGCAAAGTCCCCGCTTTCTACTCTGCACTCTTCTCCATTAAGCCTCTTCCCCCCAAAAAGCCCATTTGAAAATAGTCATCCCCTACACTTTACCTCCTCAGCCCAATATATTGCACTCATAAAAGCAGCCCTTTTTCTTCACTAGAAAAGCAATCCAGTCACTCCCACTCTTGGTGGTTGTGATACCACGTCTCCTTGATCAGGCCCTATCCGCCCTGCATCACTATAATTTGTATTGAAGGCCATCACACTTTCTGCCAGTCAATTCCTTGTCATAAATGAAACAGTCAGCAACCCTCTTGACTGTGGTTGCATCGATTGCATTTATTCTTGCAAACAATTCATGAAGAGATTTTCTGTACCCATATGTGAGCAACTGACGTCCAATGTCTTCTGCAACTACACTTGTGCCATCCAAATGCAATAGTAAGCCCATGAGAGGTCATCCAGTGTGTCACTTGTATCAGTAGATACTAGTAACTCTGCCATTTTCATCCAAGCCTCAGCATCATTTGGACTTATTTCTGTTGCTCATGCTTTCTCTGTTCTCCCCTGTAGGACATCAGGTTATAGACAAGTGCACAAACTGAGGGTGTGCATACTCCTCATCACCACAAAGGGGCACCCACACACCACTAATCTCATTTCCAATCCAACATATCTAGCAATAATAGGGTTTGTGTATCCATTTCGGTGACATCACCAAAATCAAGCTCGATTCCAAATGCTTCCAAACTTCTCTCCACTATACTCGCATGCAGAAAATAAATGTAAATACAACGACTAAGTATGTACAAAGTAATAAATGTCACACACACAACATTTTGGTGGATTCCACACCTCGGATGTGCAGCAGTACGACAACGGCCGCTCCTCCTCACCCTCCGTGCACTTCCTACTTGGTATCTTTTTCGACACGTCGTCATTTGCAGGTCACCAATTGTCGTCTACTTTCCCTTTCTACTACTTTGTCCTCTACAGTCGCGATCTCCTCTTCAAAGTTCTTTGAGTGTTATCTTTTTTGGCTGCCAATCTTCTTTTTCGCCTTCAGCAACATCCTTCGAAGATTCAACACAATCATTCTCTTGTCCCATCCTCCAATGTCGCAGAGCTCCTCGGCTACTTCTCTCCAGGAGCAACGTCCATCGATAATTCTATCGTCGACTTCTGAGGAAGCTTCGTCTCCCTCCCCTTTGTACTACGTCGTCCTCTATAGCCATGATCTCCGTTACCTCTTCAAAGTTCATTGAGTGTCATCTTTTTCGGTTGTCGGTCTTCTTTTTTGCCTTCAACAACATCCTCCAAAGATTCAACATAGTCATTCTCTCATCTCGTCCGTCGATGTCACAGAGCTCCTCTGTTACTTCTCTAGAGTAGCATTGTCCACTGATAATTCTGTCGTCGACTTCTGAGGAAGCTTTGTCTCCCTCCCTTGTCACCTTCGTTCCCCCCCTCCTAATATAATCAGCGCCATGGCTTTCTCAAACTTCTGAAAAAGCTAAAGCATCATGGTCATCACTTTTATTTGAGGTTCCATATTTCGTTTTTGATCGTCGTCACAAATTACGTTATGTTGTGATTTGTTTTGAGTGTTTGCCATGTCACAATAGCAATTAATAGTCCACATGATTCCTCCCGCCCAAACCACACCAAGTAAGGAACTCCCATGTCAATCAGCAATAAGGATTTTTAGTCCTCTATCCCTTTCATTGTAGATATTTAAGTGACAAGTCCATACAATCCTTCCTTTCACAAGTTTGCTTGGAGAAAGCAGCCAGTTGGATCCTTTATGAGGGTGTTAGAACTTTCACATCTATATTTTGTGAAGGGGTTTTGAAGCAACCATTCTTTATCACATTCTTGACAAATCCATTGTCATGATGCTATGCGGATATAGTGTGAAAAAGCATGGAATGCATCATCATCGGACTTCTTATTAATTCTTGATTTTCCAAGTCATGTTTATGTCAGGAATACACTCCTCTAGTTCCATTTGGAGAAACCAGATGATGCAAATATTAGATCAGACATACAATCCTTCGCCCTTGTATTATGAAAGACAATGAATGTTAAGTGGAGGGTACTGTTACATTGACGCCAACCATCTTGATTACCTTCATAACAATTTAAAGAGGCTAAGACTCAGCTAAGATGGATGGAAACCCTTAAGGTTGCCATGATTTATCTATTCTATGAGGCCAAAATAAACTTGAACATGTTCACTGGAGGATGACAAGTCAAATTAAATCAATGTATCTATGAGGTCACAAAGGTTACACCAGCTAACGAAGTGATGGTTGTAGGACTCTCCACTTTCCGTAACTACAAAAAATATGGATTACTTGATCTCCCCTAAGATATAGATTATTGGATATCCATTTCTTATACCCTAATTACTATGTAATGGATGTATCACAATGCCATGCCTAGGTTGTAGTAGGGAACCAATATGTTGTGAAGGCAATGATGTAGAAAGCGACTAATAGGGTAATCTAAGAGGCCGTAAAGGGAGAAATTGATAGGGTGATCATTTGTAATTTGTGACTCCATGTGGAGAAGTTTGAGCTGCCATCGTGCAACGCTGTAATTATCCCACTTTGAATAGAAACATTATGATCTCACATTTAAAAAGACATTATCCAAGATTTATGATTAATAAACATTATTATTCTCACATTTAGAAAGATGTTGTCCAAAAAAAAAAACTAATTCTAAAATTTTGTGGCAACTGGAGATGATGGGCACTCTTACCTTGCTTGCCTCATCCCTTACAAGCCCGATAGAGCTGCACAAGATTTCAAAGATCAAAGAAAGAAAAAGTATTATTTTTGTGTCGAGATACATGATGTGTATCCTACTAAGTGAAATGCATTTTGAAGTAGAGGAAAGGAAAATAGGGGCATTTAAGCAAAAGTGTAGTTTTCAACCTGTCAATAGCGATCGCGATGTTCATGATTTTGCCAATCTCTCTTTTTTATGAAAAATCCCATAACTAGCTGGAAAAGAAACTTGCTTTTTGCATGCCATCCTAATCTAGAAGCTTTTCTAACTTTTTCGGTTTTTTACAGTAAGTAGTATAAAAAATAGGCTAAAATTGTCTAGAAATCTAGTATTTTTGGATAATCCATGCCATGAACACTAACACTAATGGCTCAGATCACAATGACTCTCTACATTAATAAGAAATTCGGATGCTGATGCACTCCAGAGTTTTTCACATAGTGTCTGTGTAGTGGCGCGCTATGCATAACTCACAACTCTTAAGCTTCATTTTTCCTTATCAAGGCACTCGTAGTAGTTGCACTTGCTATGCTCATTCACCTTTCATCCTTCATGAGGGGCATAGGGGAGAGTGGATAAATACCTTCACTTCATTTCACAATATAAATTTCTCTCCTACCCATTCAAAGGAGCAACACAAGACAAAAGATCCATGATGGAAGCATTCAAAAGCACTAATAGACTCCATGGCTTTTCAATTGTTTGATGATCAATCCATAACTTCCTCCTTGATAGCGAAATATACACACCCCAAGGGCAAACCAACTCTCACACACATGCCAACAAAAAACTCTTTGACATGTCATCGTAAGATGAGGAAAGGATGGCCATGTGGGAAAAGATGGTACTCAAGGGTTTTTTTGCACCATTTGCATGGCGAGTTGAAATCACCAAAGCTTAAAACTCTTCATCTCCCTAAGAGATGATGGCACCTTCATTTTAAAAAAGAACTATGGAGTGTTAAAATTTCATAAACTCATAGATGATCTCATAAGGAGAGCTCTAGCCATCAAGAAATATCTTATGATATTAATAAAGCTCTCGACAATTCAAAGTCTCGGGTGCTCTATGAATCTTACAAAGTTGTAAGAGAACTATTCTGCAAGCCCCTTAGCTATTCTTGAAAATTTTTGAGAGCTAGAGTAAGAAATGATAGAATGCTCCTTCTCCTCCCTTCCATCTATGCATTAATTGGGAGCCCCTTTATCATGTTAGCACTTCATGTGCCTTCTCTAGAGTATTCTAATATTTCAATGGGTTACGATCTATAACGGTGCGTACCCCACAAGTAGTGTATGTTTTAGGACCTTCTTTAGCGTAAATCCATAATCCAAACAATGTCACATTTCTCCTTCCTAAAAACCACATTTGTCCTCAGAACAACTGGGGAAAGATTTTTGTGAAAACTATTCGTTCGTGTTGCATCCTCTCTCCCATGTTGAACTCTTTAATGGAAAACCTTTATGCTTAATTAAACATTACACCCTTTCTGAACTGTAGGTTGCCTCCTCTTCCCATGAGTGTCTAATATGTTTTTGTGGCTCATGTGGAAAAAGGTGGTGTACGGTGAGTTCTTTAGATTAACTTCTTGAGATTTTTCCTTGATTAATTCAAGTAGTGTTGAGTGAACCTCATGTTATACTCTCCCTTTTGGTACCTCAATTTTGATACGGGCAAGGCCCATTCGTGGCAACGCGAGATAGAAAGAGGGGGAGACGGAGAGGAATGATCCTGATGGAGAGACTAGAGAAGCGCAAGAGGGAATGAAGCGAGTGAGTGATCGAGAATTCTATACACAGTACCGAGAGGCACTTATTGATTGTTGTTATTATAACAGGAGCAGTCCATGCGTGAGAGCACTGCCCCTAAGAGAGAGAGAGAGAGAGAGAGAGAGAGAGAGAGAGAGAGAGAGTACAAGTGGCCATGCCACTCGCTAGTAGCCCCTTGCTAGATGTTGGTCGGGCCGAAACCTGCAGGGCCTACGTTGTGGAGTGGAGAGAGACAGCGGCATCGACGAAGTCGACGTCGGAGCAGGAGTAGAAGGCCTCGGGGCTGTCGGAGCGCTGCCAGATGACGTAGATGAGGTGGCGGCCGACCTTGCCGGCAGGCGTGGTGCCGGGGATCTCGTAGAAGTCGCTGACAACCGTGGGGTCGGTGACGTTGATGAACGGCGAGTCCTCCAAGTCTGCCCATGTGAGCGGCTCGGTAGGCTGGTAGCCATCCCGGGTGACGTAAAACTCGAAGAAGCCCAAGTGCCGGGCGGTGACCCTGTAGAGGAATGTGTAGGGGACGCCGGATGACAAGTTGGTGGCTAGCCAGTCGGCGCGCGCCAGGTCGAGGCCCCGATACTTCTGCCTCCCGGCGCTGCACAGTTCACCATCCGGAATGAGCTCGCGGTGCCGGCCAGCTGCGTCAGGCAGGTTGACCTCATTCCAATCATAGAAGGCTTGAGTTCCGCTCAGCGCCACGGCCGCTTGGCAAGCTGCCGATGTGGGCCTCTCTGGATTCTCTAGGCGACACCTGTAGACGCGACTGATGGGGTCGCCCATGGTGCCATGGCCGCTCGCTACGCCCAGCAGGCCGCACACCACCACCATAATAATAATAGCAGCCACATTAACTGATCCCCATGACCATCTGATCCCCATCCTCGCACTCTTACCACCAATATCGCCCAATAATTGTCTCATCCTCCTTACTCCGCGCATGCAGCTGCACATTCCCAATTGCCGGAAGACGGGTGAGGATATATAGGATAGATTCCAGCTGCTCCGTTGGCAGTTTAGTGGAAGGCGTGTGCGGCGTGCGCTGAAGCAGGTCGCCGGTCTCTTCTTGACGACAACGTTGACGTTTTGTTTTACGAATCGGTATCTACTTTATATCGCACAAGCTAGGATTGCTCTTGATTTTTCTACTGCAGTGGTTGGTTTTTGTACTGTTCCTCGAGCTAGGAATCAGATATAATACGTCCGAAATAGTTTATTTCTCCTCATGCTAGTACTTTCATGTCTTTTGGCATATTTTAGTACGTTCGTGGCATGTGGCTTCGTGACACGTGTCACCCCATAGCGGCTCCTTTTATGTCACATGTCTGCCTTTTCCGACCTGTATGTCACACGCCTTTCTGTGAGCACTCGGGACTCGAGACTTACAAATTATTATTACAATGTCACATGTCTTTTAGCACCTTTATGTCACACTCGGTGCAGCGTGGCAGGAACCTCTATGTCACATGTCTTTTTGATCCGAATCCCACCTTATATTAAGTATATTCGCGGATTCCAAATAAATCTGTTATACATTTTTTTTGTAAAAAGGGAATATATATATATTAAAGCCAAAGAGAGGAGGACAATGTCTCCTAGGGAGGTGAGGAGAGCACCATTCCATAGCCTTGGGAAAGATTAAGACACCATGCATCCCCCTAACCCCTTCATCATATGAGTAGTTCTTACTCAAGATAGATAACCGTTTTGCCATCTCTCTTCTTTGAACCAAGGATCCACTTCTTTAGTATCCTTGATGAACTTCCAAAGCAATCGTGGTGTTGTGGAACACTTGTGAATCATGAGGAGCCTAAGGCCATCAATTCGTCCTTGAAAAACCTAAGCATTCCTTTCAAACCAAGATTGCCATAGATAAGTTTCCCTTATATTATGCTAGAGCAATGAGCCCATTTCTTTGCATTCACAAGAAAGAATCTCTCTCCAAGTGAAGGGAGCTAGATGAACCTCCATAAGCATGAGTTGAATTGCTAAAGGAAAATTGGAGTCAAGGGGATAGTCTAGGAAAATATGAACAAAATAGTTTCAAAATGTTTTCTTATATCTTGTGCATATTCCATTTCACTTCCCAAAATGGAGAGCTTTCTCAGCTATCCAAGTGGCTTTATGAAGAATTAACCACCACAAAAGGATAGCACGTTTAGGAAGACAATCTCATAGGTTCATTGCAAGAAGAAGAGGTTCCCAATACTTGTCTTATTTGAAGCATCCCTTGCTGAAACACAATTTAATGAATGCCTTTCCAATACCTATAGCCAAAGCTTGTGTGGCTTATGAGCGTTGGATGAGATAGTTGGAGGGAATGATGCCTATGATTTGGTCAAACCAAATTGAGTATTCTTAAGGATGAGAGATTTGTGAAATGCTCATCAGTTGGAAGATAAGCAGGGGCTTGTATTCCATCCAAGCTTTCACAAAACCCCAAATCAGAGAGGATCCCTTAGGGGTAAAAAGAGCTTTGTTGAACATGATTTCTAAAAGAGAAAAGTTGGACCAAGATTTGATGGATAGCTTGACTAAGGTGGTCCAATAGTCCTCTAAAGAGAAACTCTCGATAGTCCACTTGGTAGCTAGCTTTTTGCCGAGGTTTACCTACTGAGGAGATTATGACCACGCCCATTAGCATTGGGAAGTGTGCATGTTTGGGAAGCTACTTTGAAATTTCTATTTATATCCTCATTACCTCCCCATAGATAGTTTTATTGCCCATGAGTGTTGTTTTTTGAGATGAGGCTTACAAGGCATCGAACAAGCCAAAAAATAGAATATTGTTGGTAATCGATAATGGATCGAAACAAACATTCTAGCACAAAGATTGGTGTGAATTCCTTTCCATCTATTTAGTTTTTATCCGACCTTTGTTTCATGGTGACATTAAAGCCTAATGGGATACCAAGTAGTTTGAAAACTACACAATTAGGTATCTATTTACATCCAGCTTGCTAAACAACCTTGGCAGGGTGGTTGGTGTAGAGACTTCAAGATAGTCTTCTTATAATTAATGATAAAGTCGCTGGCTAGACAAAAATTATGTGTGTATGTCCAGTTGTCCATAAGTCCTCCACCCATGAAATGTATGGGACTTGCACACTGAATTTCAACCCCAACAACCTTCCACCTACACTTCAATCCATATTTACTTGTGAAGCTTAACAATCCATATTTACTTGCCCTCAACCACATGATTTATGAAGGCATACTTCACACCACATGCTTTGTCTTTACATGAAACACTAGATTTGGTGCCAGTAAGATAGCACTTTATCACATGAAAAATTGGAACCTTTGTAGTAATGCCCAAATCTCTCATTAGACAAGCAAGCCATATGGCCCCCTTTCTAAGCTCGTAATGCTACAACATACTCAATATTTGTGATAGACATAAGTATGCAATCTTAAAAATGAGATTTCCATGAAATGGAACCACTAGCAAAATAAGAAGACATAGCTTGAATAAGACCTTGTTTTGTCCAAAACACATAAATAATCTACATCTATGTAACTATATACACTAGAAATTTTCCCCAAATCAAATGCACATATCCTTAATACCATTCAAGTACCTCATGATCTCTTTCACTTCCTCTGAATGCTCCTTTCAAGGATTGGGTATGTATCTACTAGCTACTCCCATTGTAAAAGCCATGTCTAGAGAAATAGGTATGATTGCATAAATCAAGTCGATTGCTGCTAAGGAATAAGTCACCTTACTCATTTTAGCCATTTCTCATGTCTTTTGGAACAATCCACTCAATCAAGCTTCACATATGGAGACAATGGAGTACTCACTACTTTCCCCCTCTCCATATTAAGATGCTTAAGCAACTTACCAATGTACTCAATCCAAGAAAAAGTAGCTACTTCTATCTTCAAGCACAATGTGCGTGCCAAGAATGTGATTAGCTTCTCCTAGATCCTTCATTTAAAACTATGGATTCAACTTTGAATTTAATGTAGTTATCTCCTGACCTTTTTTTGGAAATTAGTATATTATCCACCATAGAGAATGAGAATCAAAAAGCTATAATCCATAGCTTGCTTACAATAGAGGCAATTGTCGATCTCACTTTACTTATATCCTTGAAAGCATAAATGCATGTTACTTGTGATACCACTCCCTTGGTGACTACTTAAGACCATAAAGGATCTTCTTTAACATGCATACCAAATGTTCCTTACCCTTCTCAACAAAACCTTCTAGCTACCACATGTAAATGTCTTCATAAAGATCACTATGCACAAATGTAGTATTAACATTCGTTTGGACCAAAGACATATCCTCTTTGCCAACCAAAGCCAGAATGCACTGCAAAAGGTAGTCATTCTAATAGTTGGAGACAAAATCTTACTAAAGTCAATACCTTGCACTTGCTTAAAGCCTTTAATAATAATCATTTTTTGTACTCTGGTTTTCTATCATTTTGAGTGATCTTTCACTTGTAAATCCATTTGTATGCAAAGGCCTCCTTGCCTTAATGTAAAACCACCAACTCACATGACATTCCTATGCAATGATTCAATGATTCAATTTTTTATTACATAGATCTCTCTCACTTAAGCTTATCATTGCTTAACATAGCATCCTCATAGCAAGAAGGCTCTTTGCAATATGTTAACATGACATAATCAAGAGATGGAACATAACTATCTAGAAGTCATGACCTCATGTCAACTTTCTTACCATTGACTTTCCATTAATAGCCTTTGGTTCCACTCTTTTCCTATTTACCATGGGAAGATTATATCCTTGAACATTAGGTACTTGTTGCCCAAATTTTTGTGCGTGTGGACCATTATGCACAAGTCCATCATCTTGAAAGATCACTTTATGAATCTCCTTTATAGGGATACACTTCTTATGCATCTTTTTCTCATTGAAGTACACATCATCACTATAAATAACCCCACTCACCATAGCCAAGAAAGATATACTTTCTTGACTTAGGAGAAAGTTTATCCTAGAACGTTTCAGGAATATATCAATATTCTTCAAAACAAATGGCTCTAAGGTGCCTTTGTGTAAGTTACTCTCTAGACCAAATCGCTACAAGAAGATTCTCATCTATAGCCTTATTTCATGATCTATACAACTTATCCTTTCTACAATACCATTTAATCAAAGATTTTATGGAGTATTCAACTTGCTTTCGATTTCTTTTGCATCACAAAAGTCTTGGAATATTTTGAAGACAAACTCTTCACCATTCTCTATGTAGATAATGAGCCTTTTGCCAAATTGATTCTCCACAAATGTTGCAAAATTTTGAGACACCAAAAGGAGGTCATCTCTCCTTATAAGAAGGTATACCTACAGTGTGTGTGAAAACGTATCTATAAATGTGACAAAGCAGGATGCATCTCTTAAAGACAAAGTAGGCATAGTGCCACAAGTGTCATGACTATCTATAAGACTAACTTTCTCACTTTTACAAATGCTACCCCTTTATTTGAGAAATGTGTTTGTTTACAATATATACAATGCTCACAAATAGCAAAATTAATATAAATTAAAGATGGGAATATAACCACAACATGAAAGAGCTTTCATTTCATTTTGGCTCATATGACCTAACCATTTATCCTTTCTACAATACCATTTAATCAAAGATTTTATGGAGTATTCAACTTGCTTTCGATTTCTTTTGCATCACAAAAGTCTAGGAATATTTTGAAGACAAAGTCTTCACCATTCTCTATGTAGATAATGAGCCTTTTGCCAAATTGATTCTCCACAAATGTTGCAAAATTTTGAGACACCAAAAGGAGGCCATCTCTCCTTATAAGAAGGTATACCTACAGTGTGTGTGAAAACGTATCTATAAATGTGACAAAGCAGGATGCACCTCTTAAAGACAAAGTAGGCATAGTGCCACAAGTGTCATGACTATCTATAAGACTAACTTTCTCACTTTTACAAATGCTACCCTTTTATTTGAGAAATGTGTTTGTTCACAATATATACAATGCTCACAAATAGCAAAATTAATATAAATTAAAGATGGGAATATAACCACAACATGAAAGAGCTTTCATTTCATTTTGGCTCATATGACCTAACCAATCATCCCACAAAGAAACACTTGGCATCTCAATTACAAGTACGATATGGTCTATATTACTAGAAACATGAAGCATATAAAACATTCCAAATTTGTGGAACCATGAGCTATGTAATAGAATCTTTGATATATTTCCAAGAACTATAACCAATTAGAACATAGTAGCAATATCATCTACTTGTCTAGTACTACTCGAACTATTCGTGAGTTTGGAACTATCATACATTCTTCAACATAAATGAAGATCCATTCTTGAATTTCAACTACATATCTTTAATGCCAATGATGTCACATGTGTAGTTGTTTCCAAGAGAGATACTCACTTTCCTTGAGGCATCATATGTAACAGACCGCTTCTATGTAGAGAAACATGAAATGTGCTCTCAAATCAATGATCTAGCAAAAAAGACATATTCCAGACAAGCAATTAGATGTGAATCATGGAGTCTAGGTGTTAGTAATATGTCACCAAAGTCAATACTCACTATGTTGGATTTCTCAATCTTGACACCACAAGACTTCTCTTCCTTCTTGCCATTGTTTTCTTTATTGTCCTTTGACTTCTAATCTTTTTCCCACTTGTAGTGATCCTTCTTCACATGGCCTTTCTTAAAACATAGTAACACTCCACATTCTTGTTCTTATGAGCATGTGCTTACTACACACACTACAACAGAAACAAGGCATAGACACGCATGTTAGACGCGCAAAGTCGGGCGCGTCTATCAAAGCATCTATAAGTGCGTGTAAACGTGTGTGTAAATAGACACGAATTTTGCGTCTATATATCCGCGCAAATAGATGCTAATATAGACGCGCCAGCAGACGCACAATTATTTAACCACCTAGAATTAGCAATTCACATAATTAAAAAATCAAAGTTAATAATTATTTAACCACCTGAAATTGATTCTTGAGCATGCACATGTGCGCATGATAAAAACCATAGAATTAAGAATACACATTGAATCATTGAATTAAAAAAATAGAGTTAATAATTACTTTTTCATTGCTCTCTAATGAATGGCAGTTCCTCCAGTTGACAAGCCTGATATAAGTAATTAGCGGCAAGCGACAGAAACCTTACAATTAGTAGCAAGCATTGCAATATGTATCTCGTAATTTCTCTACGTACTTGAAGATGATAAAAGATACTTCCTTTTTATTATGGAAAATTCAATTTAGCTTTAAAATTGACTATTGATTCTTGAGTATGCACGTGTGCGCATGATAAAAAGCATAGAATTAGGAATACACATTGAATCAATAAGCAAATTAAGTATGTTACAGTGAATGATCCATCTCATCTTCAATGAGATCAGCCCTTGCTAAACTATCTACTTGTAGGTCTATGTTACCAAGAGGTAACGAAACAAATAAGTTTATCCCACTATCAAATGTGTTACTATATTGCTCAATAACTTCATCAATATCATCGACAATCACATTATTGTCTTCTTCTACGTTTCCTTGAATATCCTCGCGAGGTTCATCTTGTACTATATCACGCATATCATCCATTATGGTGTCATCATGCACATCATCATTAATTGTTGGATTGTCATCTACTATCTCCATGTCGGTAATATTACCATATATTGATTTTGAACGATTAGATATAGGGATGATATACCACCATCGGTTATTGTTTACCATTGGATGATACACAACCTGTATTTAAAAAACAAAAGCAAAAAACTTAAGTACTTATCATATTGTGTATATGTATCACATGTATACATATAAAAAATTTAGCCTTTGCATATATACCTGCTCGCATTGTTGAGGTAGTACTAATGTGTCATTCTTGTTTGGTCAAATTTTGTAGAGTCAATGATTACAAAACCACTTGGATGACGTCTGATTGTGCAATGCTCACCATTTGTTACCACTTCTTTAAACCACTTCACATCTAGTACATATATAAAGAATCGTCTGAAGTCAAGCTTCAGAATATCTTGGATCAAGCCACAATAACCTTCCATGGTACCATTGACATCCTCGAAGTGAGCAAGGACACCACAATCTTGGGTATTTCTCTTTTCATCTATACATTGAGTTCGAAGATGTTTACCCTCACACCAAAGTGCATTGAATAATGTGCACTAGTAGTAAAAGATAAAAGATCAAACATGTCAATTATTTATATAAAATAAAACTTATAGAAATAAATTAATTGATAGTATGTTTCACCTCGTGCGTATTCCCACTCTTCCTTGAGATATATTAATTTCCTCCTCTTTTTCCATTCTCTCCATTTCCTCATGTAACCAATCTATATCAATATGACGTCCGAGTGCATTTAGATGATCTAGAAATGAGACATTACGTCCATATCTAGTGCGAAATTCTTGTCTTTCGCTTTTTCTTCTTGCCCTTGCTTCATTATATAGTGCCACCCATTTGCTCATTACATCACTATTGAGCACACAAAAACTATTTAACTTACAAAGTTCTTCTTTTGTTAGCACTTTACTCATTCCTTTTCCTTGAGGTATTATAGAAGTCATTCTCAAGTCTTCATCATCTTTCCATAGTCGTGGTTGAGAGGGATCCACTTCAGCAAGATATTCAGAGATATAAACAAGGGATGATTGCACTAACCAACCCTCAGCCATGCTTCCCTCAGGCCGTGCTTTTTGCCTCACAAAATCTTTCAAGGTTTTCATGAAGCGCTCAAGAAAAAACATCCACCTTACATGAACTGCCCCACAAAGTGTGATCTCATCAATCAAATGTACGAGTAAATGTAATCGAGTAGTCAAAATGGATCGAGGAAAAATTTCCTCCACCTCAACAGATAATACTCGAGCATCTTGGAATGTGTTTGGATCAATTTCCTTCGAGCTCACGTATCTGTCAAAATGTATTTGAGAATTGTTTATTTTTGTGTAGAAATTCAAAGATATATAATGAAAAAATACAATGTATACACACCTCACAAGCTCTCCCATCTTGTTAATGATATCACGTACATCTTTGGAGGCACAATGGGATATGCTAGTAGGAAGTACGAATTGAATATAAACAATATTCATAGATCAAATGATTAGTTGAGGAAAAAATCATCATACCCCAAAGTTTACACATAGTTACTCCACTAATTACTATATTCATGGTTAGAGATACCCTTACTTGAATCATTTTGTGCCAATCGTGGGACTTCAAACCAAATAGTTGCTCCACACCTCTTTTCTTTTTCTTTATGAAGGCTCCCTTGAGACATCTCATACATCCTGTGGGTGTTCGAAAGCTATATATTTGTTCCTTCACTATTTTTTCCTCGTTCTTTGACAACATCCAAGGTGCATGGGGTAGCTCAATCTTTCCTCTAGGTCCAATGCATGGCCAGGCTTGTCTCATGCGACCAATGTTACGTAAATCCTCCCTTACATTAACTGAATCACGAGCCCCTATCAAGTGATCCCATAATGTAGATACAACATTTTTGAATATGTGCATGGGGTCCAACAGGTGATTGATCTTGAGTTCAGTCCAGTACGAAAGACGAAAAAATATAGAGAACCTAACAAACAAACAATATATTATGTAAACAATTCATCATGCTAAATACTTTAAAGTCAATCGAGAGAAATGCACTTCTTACCGATTCATGCCAAGTGGAGGGTGGCTGTTGGTATTAATCCATCTCTCCTTCCAATCTCGAATGGTTAGAGATTGTGGAGTCATTCCATTAGTAGAGAGAACATATTTGGGATGGTCAATAGGAAGAAATCGATGATGATTGTCATAGATAACCTTCTTTAAACGTGCCGGCCTAGAGGAAACTAGAGAGGGACCGCAAATAGGACATGCATGATATCCTGACGTGGTTAAACATGAAAAAACAAGGGAATTAATAAAATGCAATTGATTCAAGTCTTGAATTTCAAATATAGAGTTATATACATGTACCTGAACACTCTCCGTGTCTTGGAAAGTCGTGCATGGTCCACAACAACATGGCCTTCAATTTGAAATCTCTAGAGGATGCAGATGCACTTGTATCTTGCACCTCAATACCTTCCCATAACATTTCTAACTCTTCAATCAAAGGCTCTAAGTAAATATCCATGTTTTTTACCTTGTGCTTTCCAGGATTCAGAAGGGACAACATCACATGTCCCTTTTTAATTGCCATGGATGGAGGAATATTATAGTTCACCAATACCACTGGCCATACACTGTATGATGTGCGTTTGATGCCAAATGGATTGATTCCATCCATACCTAAACCAAATCTTAAATTTCTTGGCTCTTCTTTGAAAACGGGCCACAAATTATCTATATGTTGCCATGCCGGTGTGTCTGCAGGAATCCTCCATTTTCCATCACTTGAACGATGACTAGCATGCCATGACATGAGCTTTCCAATAGACTTACACTTGAACATAAGTTTTATACGTGGAACAATCGAAAAATGTCGCAAAACCTTACGAGGCACATCCATTGACTTCATCTCCACTTCGTATCTTGATTCGCCACAAACAGGACACTCTCGTGCGAACTCATGAATCCCACGAAATAAAATACAATCATTGACACATGCATGGATCTTGACATAATCGAGGCCTCCCAGAGATGTCAAGTAATGTCTTGCTTGCTCTCTCTTAGTTGGCAATTTGTTTCCTTTTGGAAGCATTTGTGATAATAACCTACATATATTTTTAAAAGTGAGTTTAAAAACCACCAACATATATTTCTGTCTGATTTCAAAATAGAACAATTAATATTATGATTCATAAGCCAAACTCAATTGATACCTACTTCAATAACGCATCCAAACTGAGATTACTCCATCCATAAATTGTTTGCAAGTTAAGTATCTCGAGGGACGCACGAAAAATGGAGTATGTACAACCTTCATACAACGGAGTAGATGATGCTACATATAGTGGATCATCTGGCTTCGTAGAGTGACCTTCTCCCTGAACCGGTTGCGAAAATAGATGGTGTACCATGTTGTCCAAAATCTCATCCTCTACGGCTTGATGGGGCATTTCATGAGGGCTACTATCATGGTCGTCAATCTCTACTCTTCTTGAAGACTCTGCCTCCTCACGTCAACGTTTTGCAGCCTCTCGACACCTGGGAGGAAGCATCTGAGGATATGGCACCGCATCCTGCTCAACCACAAAAGGGAGTTTCATGTACGTTGATATATAATTCCCGTAACATAGACATGCAATCTTAGTGGTAAAAAAAAACAATGAATACCGGTGATTTTTCTCGGTCCCATTCTCCATACAAGTTGAGGTGTGACATTGCAATTCGACGTGCTCGAAAAATACACCCTCGACAACGATCACACATGCATTTAATTTTTCGTCATAGCCATGCATCTCGATTATGAAGACGCAATGTTTCATCCTCACTTGAGGATGTGCTCATTGACTCACCAGCTTCCACCGCACTAGGTGATGACGATGTCGACATGATTAAACCTAATTCATGACAACATCAAAATATTTATCATTCATATGTTTATATAAGATCTCAATTTTAAATACACAAAAATCATCATAAATACATTAAAACTTATGATAAGAATTCACTATCAAAACTTATCTTAAAAACAAAAAATTATGATAAAGCCCAAATGCGCATTTATATCCACGTTTAACTACGTGTCTATATTAACGTCTATTTTTGCGTCTATACTAGTGTCTATCTGAACAATAGACGCACATATACACGCAAAAATAGACGCACAGGTCAAAATTCAAACCATACTTAAATCATTTCTTTTCAAACTGCGCCTTTCCTTTCTTGCGTTTTTTGTGGCTCTGAAGCTTGAGTTTAGCCGACATGCAATCTCTTCATGTCTCACCTCCTCATGACTAACCTCTTCTTTCATTTTAAACACACAAGAAGGGAAAAAGGAAAGCCAAGGAGAGGAAGAAAGAGAGAACAAGAAAGAGGAGAACAAGAAGAAGCAGCAAGCAAGCACCAAGGGAGGGTAACTTACCAAGGAGAGGAAGAAGAAGAAGGAAGAAGCGCCACTACCCGCCACACCAAACACCCAAGGTGAGTCTCTCTCTCTCTCTCTCTCCTCTCTCTCTCTCTCTCTCTCTCTCTCTCTCTCTCTCTCTTTGTTTCTCTCTTCCTCTCTCTACTCTGTCTGTGTATTTAGGATTTATGATTCTATTATGTATTGCATTTTGTAAATCATCAATGGCGGTCGTTGGTCTAAAATCGGCTGACCGAGCGCGTCTGATAGCGCGTCTACATCTCAGTGTAGACGCAGACATAGACGTGAAAAATGTTTTCCCTTAGAGCGTCTGAGGGCACGTCTTAGAGCGCGTGTGCTCTGCAGTGTACACGCGATGATACACGCACTGCACAGAAGGTTGACCTGCAGTCTACGCGCGATTATACACGCGCATTGACCTGGGATGCGCATCTGTGCTGCATTTAGATGCGCAGATAGACGTGCTGGACAGAAGGTTCACTCTAGAGTGCATCTGAGGGCGCGTCTAACCTGTAATGTAGACGCGGGGATACACATGCCAGGTCTCCCAGTTCTGATAGTAAGCAATATATTTTTGCAATGATGAATGTGACCAATCCCTTGTTTGTGTTTATCATTTTTCTTGTTTAAGAGAAGCATTAGCACTTAAGTGTTATGTTCAATGTCTAAAGAAAGCTCTTTGAAAATGTAGGTAATATATGATTTTTTGTATGCAAATAAATTTGTCTTTTTCCTGTGTTTTTTTTGCAGATGTTGTATCCTGGTTCATCTAGCAATGACCCAGATGTGGATCGCATGAATGATACATTGGCCTCCTTTGGCAGGGGGATCAATGCATTTTTTGGAGGTTTTCCTAGTAGGGAAGACTTCATGGGAGAGATGACCAGACACCTTGGCCACTCTCCCACAGCGGACGAGGTGTTCAGTGTCATGTCTGGGACGCCTCTGGCGTCTTTGCCTGGCACTACTTCCCAGACTCCACATGCAGGTACTCTACATATAGGTACTCCATATGCAGTTACTCCATATGCAGGTACTCCACGTGCTCCACGTGTATCGGCTGAAGCACAAGCATCTGCAGAAGCACGTGCATCTGCAGAAGCTCGTGCGTCCAGCGAGGCAGAGGGTAGTCGACAGAGAGGGAGGAGGGAGAGTCGAGGGGGAGGACGAGGCTTTTGTGGGGGTTGCCTAGGAGGTGGCGAGCGATCACCCTCACCAATAGATCACGTAGAGGAGGTTGTACGCCAGTACTATAGAGTTACAGATGCTGGTGACATCTTTCATGATGATGAGGGAAGGGATGTAATAGCGTACATGAGGAGCGTTGTGCATGCGACATATAAAGATTGTTTCATTGCCTTCAAAAATCAGAAAAGCGGCTTGTGGCAGGAGGTGTTGAGGGCAGTCCATAGGAGGTACCCAAATCCTGAGGGTCAGCGATTCTCGGATGATTGGAAATGTACAAAAGTGAGGGATATGCTTCACAACAAAAGATCCCACCTCATGACACGGGCCAGGGACTCACTGCGGAGGCTAGAGGAGGGGCGTGGAGCCTATAGCCAACCACCTATGTGCCATCGCATAGAGTGGAAGAAAGCCAAGAAGAAAACAGCTGAGAAAGTGAAGAGTCGCCAGCACGCAGAGGCGCAACGGATCCAAATGGAAACAATGGGATTGTCGCATTATGGATCGGGCGGCAGAGAGTCGTGGGAGGTAGAGTTTGTAAGTATATTTTGATTTCTAGTTTTTTTAAATTTATATTTCTTTCAATTCTTTATATATTTTAGTCTAATATATTGTGACTCATAATTGTTTATATATCTCTAAATGTTTTGCAAACTACCATTGTTGGTAGGACACCTACTCCTAGAGAGATAGGTTACCATCGAGGCCATAACCGCGCAGCGACATGGCTTCACTTTTATGAGGAGGGTCTCATCACTGAGGACCAATACAACCCGGCCATGAGGATTCGACAGCCAGAGGAGGTATATTTTTCTTACTTTCCTATTAAAAGTATAGCTAATTATAACTTTTTCTCCACCTTGTCTATGTAAGCAACCCTGACCTTTTGTGTGTGTAGGCGAACTCGGATGTGGAGCATAGCGAGGAGGGGGATAGCGACGCTAGTAGCCATGGTTGTACTAGTGAAGATGTTTCCTCTTCAGATTCGTAGAGGAGCACCATACCTCCTTATGAGGCCTTCTTTTCTTGTATATGTATGATATCTCTTTGAGCCTACTGCTTGCAGCCATGCTTTAGGTTGCAAGCACTTAAACTTCCCTTGTAAATGCTTTTGATATATAATGAATACATGGACTTTTATTTTCAATTCTCGTGCCCGTAAGATACATTGTCTTTTCCCAAATACACAATCTGATGTATGGGAGGGGGAAAAAAAAAACCAGAGAGCATGTGGTTGCAAAGTCTCTGGTTTTTTTTTTCCAGTTTTGTTTTGCGCGTCTATCAGCACGTCTAAATTGCAGAAAATTCGAGTTTATATGCGCGTCTATAATGGAGACTACATGCGCTTATACACGCACTTCATAATTCAAATTTAAAAAATAAATTAAATATCTTTTTAAGAAAAATGACATTTTTTGTTTTCCATTCGCGCCTATCAGTGCTTGTAAAAGCGCGTCTACCAGCGCGTCGATATGCGCGTGTATATGTGCGTCTATTGTGCATCTATTTGTGCGTGTAAATTCGTTGATACATGCGATTATAGACGCGAAATGGTAGACGCGCAAATAGAAGGGCGGATAGACGCGCCCGTAAGAATTTCTCTATATTCAAAAATCGTGTCTAAATATGCGTCTATCAGACCTTTTTGTTGTAGTGACAATTTCCTGTTGTCATTACATTTACCTCTTGTTTGTGATTTTTCATCACGGATTGTAAGGGCATTGATATTTTTAACAATATTGGCATTCTCATGATTGACTTTCTCAAAAAGAATGGCAAGAGGAACATTCATTGTCTTTAGTCCATCTAGAGGATGATTCTTACTAATTCGTCTCCTAAAAGTATCCCAACTCTTTGGCAATGCCGCATGTAAAGACATAGCTTTAGGAGATCCTAGAGAGATAAAACATTTTAGGAAATAAAAACTATTTTGGATTTTTTTAAAAGTTTGTATTTTGATGAATAAACATATCTAAATTTGTTAAAAGATCATTCTCATAATATTCTTGTGGTTTACATCAATTACAAATTCAAGTAGAAGTGAAATAAAATATTCAATTTGAAATATTTTGACATCTTGTTACCTCCCTCCATCCTCATTCTCCCTTTTCCTTTTTTTTCTTCTTGTTGGTTACTTACTCATTCTTCAAGTTTTTTGAATTCACACAACATTCTTATTCAAAGTTGCAAATTAGATATTCTTATTCATTGGTAAAAGAGCTCTTTATCACCTTCATGTTAGGCTAGAATGCAAGTATGAAGGAATCAGAAAAATAATAAAACAAAACATTGCTTTAGAGTCCATGAAAGATGTGTTTCAATTTGAAGGGGGAAAAATATTGATATTTGGTTGAATGAAAGATTTTACCATAAAATTTTTATAAACTAGTACTTATTTTTATAATAGCTCTTGACTAATGTTGTTTATTGGTGATGGTTATAATGGATTTTTGGGCTATGTATTTAATCTTATTGCAAAGAATAATGTACTTAAATGGGAGAATCACTTGTTAACAAAACATAGAGATGAGTTCTTGCAAAAACTATAAGATCGTCAATGGAAGAATCATTCATTGGAGAAATGTATCACAGCATACCAAAGAAAACAAACTAGTTTAGTCCTTCAAAATCAACAAAGACCTCTCAAGAATATTGAGCATCTCAAACGAGGAGGAGGTGGTTGCAATAAAAGAATGGAAGCAGCAAGGTATATCCTTTTACTTGAGAGATGGTGAATATAACTTTGCTTCTAATAGTATCTAAGTTATGATATTGATTTTTTTTAGGTCTCTTCTTCAACCAAATTTAAGTGAGAGAGATGCTTCAAAGGCATTTGAGTTTTATTATCATCTCTTACCTTAAGCAATACCAAATGATATTCTGGACAAGAAGAAGTTCAAACAAGTAAAGAGACAATGCTTGTATTCTTTTATTAGGCATCATTCTTTGGATCATGAGCTGGTGTGGAAGACTTTCCATAGTATTGGTATTAGTCACGATGCATATACAAAAATTTTCCAGCTAATGCAATCAAATATGAAATAGAGTTAGATACAAAAAATTTTACTTCCAAGGCCATCTATGGTGATGACTATTAGACAAAGAGTCATTGGCAAGGTGATGGAAGTTTTGGGTAAGCCTTTCCATATCATGGCCAACTTCAACAAGGAGAATAAAGAGATTGTTTACGATACATTTAATAATAATTTCATTGATATGCCTAACTTGCAATATTTGATTATTAGATTCTATGATTGGTCTTTAGAAAATGCACAAGGAGTAGCTAGGTTTGTGATTAAACTTGATAAAAGTGAGATTTTAAAGTGTACAAAATTAGAGGGGGTCTCCATTGCTCTAATAAATAGAGCTTCAATACATGATGTGATTAAGAGTCAACAAGTAGCAAGATAAGAGCTATTTGTCGAGGGATTTGGGAACTAGAAAGTTGAATAGCATGTAGTTGGTGACTTAGAGACACTCAAATGCATATACAATGTGTTTGAAGGATAAAAATTTAGATATCTCTATCTATATTACATGTCCCTACCTGCATAACTCAGCTCGAGAAACTAGAATAGAGTCCCCCTCCAGACATATCAAAGATCCATAATTCAAACCAATTTTAGATATTCATTTTGTCAATGCTCATGTATATACACTTCATGTACTCTATTGAATAATTTAAAATATTAATATTTACATAGGGTTTACTTGGAAGTTAAAACCCTTATTAGCTAGATAAGATGTTATAACAATGATCGAGCAAGGTTTATCTACAATTAGTTTGTATGGATATAATGTTGTTATTGAACTAGATCTTCAAAAGTCCAAAAAAGTAAGTTGTATCCCCAAAAAGATATCTATTAGTGGGGTGAAGGCTAGAGGATTTCAAGGCTTTTGTGGAAAGCTTGGCAAGATTAACTCTAGAAATGGGGATTCAACCATTAAATATAATCAATGGAAATCCCTACATAATGCACTTAAGAATTATGTTGATAATGGATAGGCTTGGAATAGAAAAGTCAAAGTTTGGAAAATACTATATAAAATATTTTTTAACTATGATAAAATTGATTGAAAAGATGATGATCTCAAAGACTTTAAAGACCAATTGAATCTTTTTGAAAAGGTAATGATAGAAGCTTGGGGCAATCAACACTTTGACACTTACTATATGGTAAGAAGTTCTTATGTTTTTATGGTAAGAAGTTGATATGTTTCTTCCTTGTCTAACTCATATAGGATTTTTTATTAACTCTCTTTATTTTTTAATTGTGCATCATATTTTATATAACTATGCTCAATATTTTATCAAATTGTATGGAGGTCTATGTATTTGGTCAACCCAAGGCATGGAAAAATCTCATTATCAAGCAAGAAAAAAAAAACTTTAGGCACATAGATATGGAGGAGGAAGAGTCAAAGCAAATAGTGTACTAGAGGTTTTCAATGGTTTTATAGATAAATTTGTCACAAATTTAAGCTTAAAGATATAGCCACATCATGTAGTACATCATCTTGGAAAAAACCCCATACAAATGGTTACACAAAAAAGGAAAGTTGGATATCAAAACTCTTGCGCAAATTAGTAGAGGTTTTTAGAATGGTTACTAACTAAATAAAGAGAAGACAAAATATGGATTTCAAAAAACCCTTGATTCTTTAGGATCTTTCAATCCATTTGTGTTACAAAGGAATCCTTCAATAAGACCTCTATATTTCAAAAACTCTTGCTTTATGTAGCATAAGATAAGCTTAAAAATTTTTTGCACCTCCAATATGGGAGAGTAAATAGGAGCTAAAGGCTCCAAAGTATACAGCTCTAGAATCACTATAACCATGCATGTAGTCGGAAACCCTTGTCTTCTTTCTTCTCTACCAAAATTATCTTCTCAACTCATCTATTGAAAACTTTAGATCCAATCACTTTGCAAATATATTTCAAAGCCATCATTGGCAAAGTTGGAAATCTTGAGAATCTATTGTGCCAAATTGCAATGATTTGATTATTTAAGCTTCCAATATAGTGGCCAAGTCCTTGACTTTTCGCAAGCTTTAGTGGCCTAGAGTTCTTGGCTCGTTTAAGAAAGTTATCACAATCTTCAATTTCAATCTGCCCAAGAAAAAAAATCATTGTCAACGAAAATCTCAAAGTTACTTACCTTTAATACCTACTATCAAGCCTAGGATGATCTTGGAAATATCTTTAATACCTTTGGGTTTTCATAATCTTCAAGAAGGTTCTCATCATAGAGATTTATTGAGTTCTTTGGCTTCTCCTCCAATGGTTGCTTTAGTGTGTCTTCATACCCCATGCCCTCAATGTGAAGCCTCTTTTGCACCTCTAAGAACTCTTTTTCTCTGGAAAACACCATATTGGAAAAAATGGGAATTTTCCATAAGTTTGGGACACATGGTCAAATCTTTGGATTTGTCATAACTTAAACACTACAACTCCAAATCGAGTGCTCTATAGGTCAATAGATTCCATTTTTCAAGTGCTTTCCAATGACAGGTCACATCATATGGTTTTAAGAAACTTATGGGCATATTATTCAGGTGCCACCTTTTTAGTATTCAAACAATAGGAATAGGGAGATTCCCAAACTCACCAATATTGTGTTGGTAGTCCCTTCTTCTCAAATTCCATAATCTCACTGATACATGTGTACACGACCATGTAGCTATTTTGAAAATTCTCGCCCTCAATATCTAGAGCTGCTAGTGGGCATGGTTTATAAGTTATAAAAATCTTATTAGTTTGGCCCCATGTTATTAGGATGGCTAAGTAGTAATCTTCTCTAAGATTAAAAAAATGTTAAATGACATTGAGCAATATTTACATACATTTTTTTGTCGATAGGTAGGTAGGAAATGTAGGGATACAATAAAAGGGGCCTTCTTCAATATCTATACTAAATTCCATCTCATCTTCTTCTATCTTTGTGATGTTATAACTCTTGGACATTTAAAACCTTGCACCACCTGGTTCTCAATATTCTCTTGAAATAGCTATGGCTTCTCTTCAACCTCCTTATCCATTTATGCAACATCCTCATCCTTGATCTCTTTCTCTTCCTCTAAAGGAGAATCATCCATGGAGAAACACAAGAAAACCTATGTCTTTGTGAATCAAAATGCATTTTTGCTTATCCCGATGAAAATTTTAGTTTATTTTATGCCTTCTTAACTCTTTTTCAATAAGATAATACATGGTAATTAAGGTTGTCCTTGGAGTATTGGTTGTGTGGATCATATATTTAAAATAGATAGAATTATCAATTAAGAGAGTTTTTGCATGTCTAGAATAGAACTCTCTATACTCCCAAAGCTTCCCATCAAGATCACTTATTAGCAGCTCTTGCAAATCAAAAGGGGTATTGAGCATCTGCCTCATGTACATACATTTGGATGAGTTTCTTATCTTCCATAGGAAATAAAAAAAGCTAGTCATAAGAATTATCCTCAAGCTCCTCTTGCTCCATTCCATTAAGGGAAAGCCTTTTCGTTGAAATCCCTAAACACTACAAAAATTAAAATTATAGAAGTGTACCTCTTACCAGTAAAAATAATTGAATAACTAGATTGTAAACCAAAAATCTAATCCATGATGTGTGAAACATGAATTTAGTAAGAGGCACCAGTTAACAATGCAACTTAATTTACATTTCATATAACAACATGCGAGTAGAGTGGCATTTAACTGTGGCCGTGGCCTAAACAAGCCCATCCACTCCTTTTCTCTTGCGAATAGTGCAATTAACAACGCGCATAACCATCTAAATAGGTGTCCATACAAATTTCCATAGGTGTGGAGCTTATCAACCTAATAGATATGTCCCTACCCATAGTAGCTAGGTGCATGCGTACTTATGGTGTGATAACCACCTCTAATGAGAACATGGTCAATAAGGTGATAGAGCTCTCTAATTACACCTCTAAAGATGATAATATCCACAAAAGAAATAAGATGTGATGCTCAAAAGTGCCTTTTCAACCTCAAGGTGAGAGCTATGTTGATATATTGTCTCAATGTATTGTGTATTAATATAGTAGATAGGTAGCACATATCAAACTTCCACAAGAGTGCCTATTATGATGGGAGACATTGAATGATGTGGAAATTGCCCATGTTTGGATGCACAATCACATTGACTGATATCTATGAGTTCCAAAAGGTCTACTTAGAGACCTTCATCCCTATTCGAGACTTTGATTGCAAGTGCCAGATCCAAGTCAATAGCTTCCTAATCCATAAACATTGATCTTAACTCACATCTTGCATGGTCCAAAATATACATGACTAAATTAGAAGGATTGGTTTATGGGAGAGAACAAGAAGAAGAAGAAGAAAGAGGATCCAATAGTGTGACATAAGAAATACAATTTCATAAGCTACGAGAGTTAGCAAAGATGTTAAATTCGTGTTTCATACTATAAATTTTCAAGCACTTTGATAGAATAATAATAATTAAAACACAATAATAATTGAAGAAATGGCACATAGAGGTTAAAAATTTCATATTTTATTCGTTATGAGAGGAAAAAAAAGTTGATTTATCCAATTATAGTGTTTGATTTGGTTGCCTTTACCTTGGAGAGCCTAGCTTCAGTTTGATGGAGATAGAAAGATTACGAATGAAAATGGTTGATGATTACAAGATGCTACTTTTGAAAGAATTCTAAGAGGGCATTTAGTAATAGAGTTCTTTCTCTTGAAATTTGAGCCAAAAAGGGCATCTCTCTCTAAAAAATAGGACGCTTACTTTTTTCATTTTTAAAAAGCTATTTTTAGCACATGAGAACTATTCCTAGGCCTAGAAATGAGTGATTAATAAGCCCACATTCTACGAAGTACCATATTGATAGATAATTACAATGCTTACTTGTAATTTAATCCCATTCCCTCTAGTGAAGAATCATTTTCATCTTTTTGTTGCTATTGAAATATAGCAAGAGCAAACAAGCAAGATCAACTACCTCTCTTGGAAAAAATTCATACTTCAAATCAGAATCTTAAAAAATCAAGTGGACTTACATACATTAATTTGCATTGTTGTATAAAGCATGACATTAGTTGCATTTCTTTGGATCATTGTCTTTAATGGAAAAGGTTGTTGCACAAATTGGACTCTGTTATGTGTAATCTAAATTTAGTGGTTGAATTTATTGTTTGTCATGTCATGTGCAAATTTAGTGATGGGGATCATTATTGCATCCTTCTCTTTTTGTTTCATAGGTTTTCATTGTATGCCCTCATACCAAATATGAATTTAGTAGTTGGGTTCGTTGTTTCAATGTATCCTTTTGTGGGTCATGCGTTCTTTTGGGGATCCTTGATGATCACATAACCATTTAGGATTGTTTTTCAACATTGTGCTTGAGTGATTTCTGTCATTTATGTTTGTAAATTTGTTTTCCTTCAGATTTCTTTTCTCTCTCATGCATTGAAATTTTCATTTTCCCATCCTTGAATCAAGTTAGGGTTTTGAATACAATGGGGCACTAGTTTTGGCCTAGAACACTGATTTTGGTCTCAATATGGAATTATTAGGATTTAGGATTATGGTGGTAATCGAATTGCAAAGGAACCTACACACTCCAAAGGGTATTTGCACCAATTAATATGTTTCTATAATATGAATTTAATGGGACATTTCTTTTGACCCAAATCTGCCACCATTAGGTTTTTATTTATATGTTATATTATCCACTCTCAGGTTTGTAATGGTTTGCAAGTGATTAAGTTTTCATGGACTTGTGAGATACACAATCCTAAATTTTTTTCTTTAAGTTCAAATGAAAAATAACCTATTTTTACATGCTCCAATGGGTAGTTATAGTAATGAAGACATGTGTCCAATATGTATTCAATGGGACACCTCTTTTTTGACCCAAATTTGTCACCATTAGGGTTTTTCATTTACAACATTCTTTCTTCAAGT
Organism: Lygodium microphyllum; assembly: GCF_053477565.2. NCBI lineage: Eukaryota > Viridiplantae > Streptophyta > Polypodiopsida > Schizaeales > Lygodiaceae > Lygodium > Lygodium microphyllum. The sequence continues at coordinate 35,325,622 of NC_141140.1, read as the reverse complement.
TCTTAATGGTTTGTAAGTACCTATAATTTTCATAGACTTATGAGATGGGGGCTTGGGTGATACTTAATCCCAATCGTTTTGCTTTGCACAACTTTGTAACATGTGATCATTGAAAGGTGAGAAGGATCGAAGCTTGCACGCGAGCTATGGCGGGAGAGCAAGAGCAAGAAAGAGAGAGACAAGAAATGGGAACTCCAACAGTCACAATGTGTGACCGGGCCTTCCTTTATTCAAACTGTCACTAAAAGAATAAAGAATAAAGTGACGTGACGGGCGCCCGCCACCTGCAGTGTGCAGTGGCGGGTACTGTCAGTGTAGTAATACACGGGGCGGCACGGCGGAGGCGCCTTTACCCCCAACAACCTCCCACTTAAAGGCGAATCTGCCCTAGTGAGAGAGAAAAGAAAAAGAAAAGACAGTACAAATGTACATAGGTGAGGAAAGGTGACATCTCATCCAACGCCCATCAACCTCCTGAGGAAGGCAAAGCGCTCAGTAGTGAGGCTCTTCGTGAGCAAATCTGCAGGATTCTCGTCAGTGGAGATCTTGACAAGGTCAACAGACCTGTCCTCCACGACACCACGTATGAAGTGATACCTCACCTCAATGTGTTTCGTCTTCGCATGGAAGACCGGATTCTTAGCCAACTGAATGGCACTCATAGAATCCGAATGCAGTGTAGGTGTAGCATCAATCCCAAGGTCAGCAACTAGACGGCCTAACCATATGGCCTCCTTGCAAGCCTCAGTGGCTGCAACATACTCGGCCTCAGTGGTAGACAAAGCCGTACACTTCTGAACCCTAGACATCCAAGAGACAGCCCCTCCAGCATAGGTGAATACATAGCCAGAAGTGGACTTCCTACTATCTGCATGTCCTGCATAATCGGAGTCAGTGCACCCCACGACCCCTGTATCCTGGCTGCCATAGCAAATACACATATCTGCTGTGCCCTTCAGGTACCTCATGATACCCTTCACGGCATCCCAATGTCTGCTGCCAGGTGTAGCCATATAGCGTGCCACAACACCAACTGCATGTGCAATATCTAGACGAGTGGCTATCATGGCATACATCAAACTACCCACTGCTGATGCATAAGGGATCTTGGCCATCTCGGCCCTCTGCTCATCTGTCTGCGGACAATCGGCCTGTGATACCTTCACATAAGAAGGTAATGGACAGCCAATAGGCTTTACATCCTGCATGCGGAAGCGCTCAAGGACTTTATGAATGTACTCCCGCTGTGAGAGATACAAAAGTCCCTGATGCCTATCGCGCTTAATGCACATCCCAAGTATATGTGAGGCCTGTCCCAAATCCTTCATCTCAAAGCTCTTCTTTAGCTGAGATTTAAGAGCATCTAGCTCATCATGAGCTTTCCCTACTATCAACATATCATCAACATAGAGTACCAAGATAAGCAAACTGCCATCACGGGCTTTCTTCGTGTAAAGACACGGATCCATAGCACTCCTGCTGTAGCCCTGTGACTGCATAAAGGCATCAAACTTATGATACCATTCCCTAGGTGCCTGCTTCAAGCCATACAAGCTCTTCTTCAACTTGCACACTAGGTGCTCCCTGCCAGGTTCTGCAAAGCCCTTAGGCTGATCCATATAGATCTCATCATGCAAGTCCCCATGTAGAAAAGCCGTCTTGACATCCATCTGATATAGATCTAAGTCAAGCTGTGCAACCAAAGCCAAGACTAAGCGCAGGGTGGTCATCTTAACCACAGGAGAGAAGACCTCATCAAAGTCCACACCATGTTCCTGCTTAAAACCCTTTGCTACCAATCTAGCCTTGTATGCCGGCTTGGGGTGTCCAGGGGTACTTTTCAGCTTGTACACCCACTTGCATGGCAAAGCCTTCTTGCCCTTAGGCAAGGCAACCAAATCCCAAGTCTCATTCTTATGCAGGGAGTCTATCTCAAACTGCATAGCCCTCTCCCAGGAGTGACTGTCACCCCTGCGCATAGCCTCATCATAAGTGAAAGGCTCTCCTGCATCTGTAACCAAAACATAATGCATAGAGGGCTGAAATCTGTCAGGTGGACGTCTATCTCTAGCAGACCGTCTCACCGCAGGCTCTGCTGCCTGTCTAACTATTTGTCCAACATCCTGGCCCTGTGGAGGAACTGCTGCAGGCTGTACTAGTGGCTGTGCTGGAGCTTTAGGCTCCTCCTGAAAGATCACTCTGCGGATCTCAACCACCTTCTCAGGCTGCCTGTGCATCTTGTCTTCATGGAAGACGACATCATGGCTGCGTACTATTTTCCGCGCCTGCGGATCCCATAGGCGATAGCCCATCTCTCCTGACTCACCATAGCCAAGGAATATGCATTTAATGCTCTTTGGATCCAATTTACTCCTCTTGTCCTTGGGCACATGGCAGAATGCCTCACATCCAAAGACACGGAGATGCGCATAAGAGGGTGGCTTACCAGCCCAAACTTCCTCTGCAACCTGGAAATCCAATCCACTGGAAGGCGATCGGTTTATGACATGCACTGACGTACTAACTGCCTCAGCCCAAAAACTCGGGGGTAGGCCTGCATGGCTAAGCATAGAGCGCACACACTCCTGAATATTCCTGTTCATGCGCTCAGCCAAACCATTCTGGGGTGGGGTGTAAGGGGCGGTCAACTGACGCTTAATACCCCTGTCATCACAAAACTGCTCAAAAGCATGCGAGACATATTCTCCCCCATTATCTGTCCTAAGGCATTTCAGCCTATACCCAGTCTGGTTCTCAACAAGAGCAAGCCATCTCTGAAAAACTGCCAAGACATCGGACTTCTGCTTTATGGGATAAGCCCACACTTTCCTAGAAAAATCATCAATGAAGGTAACGAAGTACTTCGCGCCACCCATAGACATGCAAGGCATAGGTCCACAAACATCGGAATGCACCAATGCCAAGGGCTCACTCATGCGTGGCCTACCCGATTTCTTATGCGTAGACCTATTCTGCTTACCATAAAGACAATGATCACACGAGTCAAAACATGCATAATCCAAAGGCGGAAGATACTGCAAACCAGATAACATTTTCATTCCTTTCAAAGACATATGCCCCAAACGGGCATGCCAAAGTGATACATGTGGGATAGAGCCCACTGCCAAAACATGGTCTACAGAAGACCCAGATACAACAAGAGGATAGAGGCTGCCAGCCTTGGCGCCTCTAGCAAGCACAAGTCTGCCTTTGGTAATCTTCCAGGTAGAATCCCCAAAACAGACATGAAATCCTGCATCATCCAACTGTCCTGCAGACATAAGACTACGCGTAAGCGCAGGTACATGACGTACATCCCTGAGCAAAAAGGAACTGCCAGTGGAAAACTGCAACTGAATATCTCCACAGCCCACAATATCAAGAGACCTATCATCTCCAAGTCTGACTGATCCAGATACAGTACGGTAAGAGTGAAACCACTCACGGTAAGGCGTCACATGGAAGGACGCACCTGAATCCAATAACCAGCACTGTGCATACATACTAGGTGTCTCAGTCAAGTGTGAAGCATCAGAAGAACTAGCTGCAAGTATAAACTCATCACCACCATCGGACTCTTCAGTCTGCGTGACATTAATTTCCTCAATCTTGGCGTTGGACTTCGTAGGTACTATGCTGCGATCAGAGGACTTCTCCTGCACTTTATCTTTCCCCTTATCCTTGCGCTTCTCATTGCGCAACTCATGACACTGTCGTCTAATATGGCCCTTTTTTCCACAATGATGACAAGTGACATTTGCATTGCGTCCACGCGACTTACTACGCGACTTGCCACCACGAGATTTAGACCGACCCTTCTGCGAGTCACGGCCTCGGCCATTACCACGGTCATACCTGTCATTCCTGCCTCTAACTGTCAAAGCATGACTACCACGAGAGGCATCCAAGTTTTTGCGATTCACCTCTTCCTGAAGAAGAGCACTCTCAACATCTGCCAATTTTAGAGTAGCACTAGAGGCACAAAGAGCAGTACGGAATACATCCCATGACTCATTCAAAGTTCCAAGCAAGAAAAGAGGAGTTACTTCCTCTCCAAAGGTGATATCCTGCGAAGTCAGGTTCTTCAGTATAGCATGGAACTGGCTCAAGTGAGCAGACATAGTCGCATTATCCTTCATGCGCAGATCCATAAGCTGCTTCAACCAGTACATTTGACTCGCCGGACTTTTCTTATCATAAAGATTCTTGATCTTAGTCCATAGATCCCATGCACTCTGTGCTTCCTCAAATACATTATAATGTACCTGTTCAGTGAGAGACAATACAATCGTGGACTTGCATAGCTCATCAAGTTCAAGCCAGTCGTCAATGTCCATAGTTTCAGGCTGCTCCCCACTCAACCGAAGTGGCTTAATCTGAGATTTCTGCACCAAAACCTGCCATATTTGACTCTTCCAGTAAGAGTAGTTGGTACCATCCAACTTTGTAATGTTAAAGATGGCACTATCATGCGAAGATGACGCCATTATGCAGGCTGGAAATGCCCAAACAGTCCAAAACTGCTTGCTGTTTTACTGCAGAAACTGCCCAAAAATGACCAAAACGGGGTCCAAAGGGTGAGCAAAGTGTGCCAAAAGTTGCTGCCCACTTAGTACTAGGTGCGGTACACCAAATCAGGATATTTCAGCATGAAAAGTACACCTCAGTCCACCAATAACTGCTTGCTGTAATAAATTGCAGGTATGCAGTCTAGAGAGCAAACTGTCCCAAAATAGGATCCAATGTCAAGCAAACAATGCTAGGTCCAAAGCCGGCATGAAACGGACATAAGCAAGGCCAATGACAGTGAAAAGAACATGAGCTCAACACCAAGCATGTCAAAATAACATCTGCCAGTGAAAGGCACACCCCCAGACACTCTAGGCAAAGTGTTCCTGTAACTGCCAAAACCTGACACAAATAGGTATCTGCTCAAAGAGAAAGATCCAAATATGAGACTCAGCTCATAAGCATCCTGTGAACCAAGAGTACATCAATGCATATCCATAAAGATCGGAGTATGATCCCAAAGTCTCAATGTGTATGTAGCTGCTCAAGACATAAACTGCTCCAAATACATGTAAGTGCTCCAATAGCATGCAACTGTCAAAGGTCAAGAAAGCATGTAAAATGCTCCCACTGGCACCAAAGGCGTACAAAGCGAGCTCAGAAGCTCAAACAACCCAAGAGAAAGCACCAGTGATAAGTGACCCTGTCAATGCATCAAGCGCATCCGAGAGAGCATGACATACATGAAGCACTGGTCGTATTAACCATGAAGCAATACATAAGCCCAAATAAGCTCTCGGTCAACTCAATGACATCCAAATAGCAACCAAGATCAGTGATCAAGTAAGCCGGGAATGCTCAAATACATCCAAATCCAAGCTCCAAATGTCGGTATGGCATACACGAACCAAATAGCATATGTCACGAACCAAAGCATGTAATGCAAAAGCCTAACTGTCAAGCAGAGACATGAGGCATAGGCAGTCCACGAGCATGCCGAGTCGGTCCAAATGCCAGTGAAGACGGAGCTAATGCGAAGCTCAAAAGCATCCCATAATCTCATACATATGCTCCAAGTCGTCCCCAAATGTCAGAGATATCATGCCAAAGCTCAAAGCATACATCCGGTATCGGTAGGTAAGTGCCAAAGCATGTAAAGTACCTTCAGCCCACTGTTATTCCAGCATGTATTTACTGTTCTAAACAGTAGATTTCAGCCCCGAATTCAAGCCAAAATCATGGTCAAACCAAATGCATACATCCCCAATACATCCGGGTAGGAAGTAGACCGCATACGGGCATCAAACAAGGTAACCGGAGTAGAGTATAAGCATCAAATGCCAATGCCAAGTGTGGCTGCCCTGTTTCCAGCACTGTATAACAGTAAATAACAGTCCCAAATCAGCGAATATTTCAAGCCAAAATCATGGCATAATCATGTGCATACATTCCCAAGGCACTAGGCATCATGTAGACCGCATACGGGCATGAAATAGCACAACCGGAATGGAGTATAAGCAACAAATGCTAATGCCAATGGTGCTGCCCTGTTTTCAGCCTGTTATGACAGTTTATGACAGTCCCAAATCTGAAGAAATCAGCCCCGAAAGATCAAGACCAATACCCAAAGCTTGAATGACATCAAACATGAAGTCTATAGCCCTCTTGATCAAGGTAGAGAGCAAGAAGCAATGGCCAAGTGTGGAGCTGAAGTAGATGAGTGCTCACAGCCTGGAAAAAATGATGCAATCTGCCCTGTTGGTGCTGAACTTGCTGTTGCTCCACATGGGCTGAAAAGGGGGTAATGGGGGGCTCATTGATGGCCCAAGGTAGGCACATACCAAGCCATGAAGGCCCAATGCAAAGGGGAGGGAAGATATGAGCTATGGAGCTCAAGAAGAGTGGCTACCCTTTGTTCCTGCCCTGTTTCAATCTGAGAATACACTTAAATGCCTGCAAATGCTGAAGCAATACCTCAAGGGCAAGGCCCTGATGAAGCTCAAGAAGGCCAGGATGGAGCTCGGGAAGCCGGGGAGAGTCGGGAGCTCAAGAGGTCGGCTATGGCTGCCGGGATGGAGACCCAATGCGTGAAGCGAGTCGATGCGAAGGTCGGGAAGCACCGAGTCGAGCTCGAGCAAGAGAATGCCAAGCTCTGATACCAGTTGAAAGGTGAGAAGGATCGAAGCTTGCACGCGAGCTATGGCGGGAGAGCAAGAGCAAGAAAGAGAGAGACAAGAAATGGGAACTCCAACAGTCACAATGTGTGACCGGGCCTTCCTTTATTCAAACTGTCACTAAAAGAATAAAGAATAAAGTGACGTGACGGGCACCCGCCACCTGCAGTGTGCAGTGGCGGGTACTGTCAGTGTAGTAATATACGGGGCGGCACGGCGGAGGCGCCTTTACCCCCAACAATCATTATGTTATTTAGAAAAGACATATGTTTGCATCTCGTGATGGCTCATGTTAAAATTTGTTTTATTGAGATATGGCGATAACTAAGGCTATTGCAAGGAAGCTAAAGGTTGATCCTAGGAAAATTACTGAGAAGATCCATGAGTCTTCTAAGCCATCAAAGCCACCAAAGAATCATAAAATGAGATTTTCACAAGGTGTAAGATGTCTACAAGAAATTAGGAAGATAGTGAAAGCTCTTAATAATGTAGTTTCAAAGTTTCCATTTCAGAGAGTGGTTAGGGGGGAGATATGTGATAGGCATAGTCGCGATAGCTCTATGGACAAGAGTGCTCTTATTTGCATCGAGTAGACTATAGAGGACTTCTTGATCAAAATTTTCCAAGATGCATACATCTATGATGCCCAGTACATAGAGTGATATAAATGGAAGTTACAAAGTTACCATTTCTGAGAGTGATCAAGGAGATATGTGATAAGCATAGTCTTGATAGCTTTAGGTGGACAAGAATGCTCTTATTTGCATGCAATAGGCTATAGAGGACTTCTTGATTAAAATTTTCCAAGATGCATACATTTGTGATGCCCATGTACATATAGTGATACAAATGGATAAGGATATGATCATCCTACAAAGATTGAGATATACTTTGTCCAAGGTTTTGGAGCCAATTCCTCTTATAGATGAGAAGACATGTAATATTCTTAATGAGCCACCATACATAAAGAAGGAGAACACAGGTTCTAAAGTAGAGGATGTCACACATGAGAGAGATACGAGACAACATGAGAGGGAGAAAAAGGCTATAGAGGAACAAGTAGAGAAATTGAGGGAGCATAAGAGGAAGAAAGCCAAAGAAAAAGAAGCAAAGCAATTAGGACCTCTAGAGGATGAGATTTTTGACATGCTTGATAGGGTCAACCCAACAGGTTTTAGTGTCTATTACTTCTTGCTTGGTGACATAGGCAAGAGAAATGTTTTTTTTTTAACTCAAAATATGTAAAGATCATTAAGAATAAGAGAAGAGAAGTAAATGAATCCATCCTTCTTATTGGATTGAGGTATAATATATCTAAATTTTTTTGTTCTTAAGAATGATATTTTTCTATCAATAATGTTTTTCCCATATACTCACTATTTTACTATTGATCCTTCAATCTCCCTGAATGCATTTGACCATTGGCTTAGTAGAATTGATTTTGATACCTTGAAGCTTGTTATGATTTCATGTCATGTCAAAAGTTGTTTAGTATTTTATCTATTTTCAAAAGATCTTATTATACTAAATTATTCACCTATGATTATTTCCAGATCTCATTGGAGACTAATTACCATAAACTGTGTAGATAAGCAGTGTTTTGTAATCAATTCTTTGAAAGGAGCACATAGAAATGCTAAGATGTAAATTGAAATTTTCCAAGTCTTCTTGATCATTTAAATATTTATCTATTGTAAGTACTCTAAATTTTATTTATTTTTAATATAGAGTTATAAAAATATTAATTGAAGTTTCACAAAGAAAAGTTTTCTATGCCTTCTGATCTATTTACACAAATGGAGTACATATAAGTTGTGTTAAGATTTTTATCAAATACATCAAGATACTTAATTCCATAGACTACCACAAATAAGTCCTTTAATTTTATTTTGTGTTGTTATTCGTAGGGCCCTCATCAAGATGATAGTCACTTTTGTGGTCAAAGGGTGATTACACATACTAAAAGATTGGTTGAGTTTATTCATCTTAATGATAATAAATTTATCAAGGTAATGTAGAAGATATTTAATTTTAAGGTATTAAATTTTTTCACTAAAAAGAGAGTGCATTGTAAAATAGTAGTGAACTAACATTCCTCTCTTTTAAATATGTGTGAGTTTTTCAAAGATTATTACAATAGTGAGCATATTTGGTATGTATGAGCAAAGATTTTCAAGTATATACTTGTCAATTGCACAAAAGGAGTGTAGAAGACCATAGATAAGGAGAGGATAGTAGGTAGAGTTGTGGAACTAGAGAAGGAGATACCCTCAATACTTAAGGCAACTAAAGAATGAAGAAGGACAAAAGAACTCCTAAAAAGGATATTTCCCTCACACAAAAAAAACCTTTGTGTATTGTCTTTTACAACCTCATGTACATAGATCATGAAGAAAGAAAATAAAAATTTGTTATAATATTTGAGCTTGTGCTTATATTGAAAGTAAAGTAGGACATGATCATATGCCAACCTCTTGACTGATAGCATGGCCTTTGATCTTTGTATCTTAGCATTGGAAAATAAATCAATAAATACATTAATAGGTGCATAAATAAAGTAATTTGGCCTAGCCTACTTGAAATAATAAGTTTCAGTGTTTGTTGTATCCAAAAAAAGATTTAATATCTATAGCTCTCACTAGTGTTTGGACTTGGTAAATACCACTCAAGGCTTGTAAACGAGGCATAGGAAGTGGAGATATTACTCCCCATTGGGCATTATGCATAGGGATAATATAAGATTGGTCATTAAAAAATATTCAATTCTCTATGAGCTATGTTTTTCTCTTGCATTTTTACATTTATTCTCCAATCAAACCATGCATAATATCAAGAATATCAATAATAGAATCAACGAGCTATCATTCCTCAAGATTAGAAGGATAGACATCTACAAATAAAAACAAAACTTGTCATAATAAAATCGAATACCAAGTTTAATAAAAGAAAATCATTGAGAATAAAATACCTAAAATTTGATCTATGAAATGGAAGATTTGAAGCTCCAGGTTCCAAATTCAACTCTCTATGAAAAATATTTTGTACTAAAACCTATTTTATGATTTTCTTATTTGCTTCAAGTCTGAAATATTTGATGCTACCCTTCCTAGTAGAGATAAAGGAGCTTTCACATTTCTATCTTTTCCTCTACTTTTCTTGTTGCATGTTAATCCAAGTATTGTTGCTAATATTAGTAGGAATCCATCTTTTATTTATTTGAAATGAATTTAACACAAATATGAATGTAAATTTAGAGCTTGTGTGCCTTGTTGAAGGTTGAATTTCTATATCCATGGTGAAGAGAAGGGGGAGAGAGTAACAAACAACCACAAAAGAAGGAAAGAGACAAGCGCTACAAAACAAAGGAGGGAAATAATATGAATACTAAACTTTTTGATCATTTGAAAAAGTTTCAATGGTCATTATCAAACAATTTCAAATATGTCATTATTACAAAGTGACTAAGATCCTATGACATATCAATGTAAAGGATGTTATAATCACAATTACGAGATGATAAAAATAGATATTTATAATAATATTATATCTATATCCATTTATAAACTTATTTTTTGCATTTTCAAAAATAAAACTTTCATTATGAAGAATTTTCTCTCATAGGTCTAGAGTACACACTCTTTACCTCCTAAAAGGCCTTTTCGAGACCTCAAATCTCTCCTAATGACGTATTCTTGCTCTCATTGGTCTAGAGTACATACTCTTTACCTCCTAAAAGGCCTTTTCAAGACCTCAAATCTCCCCTAATGAGGAATTCTTGTTCACATGTTAAAAAAATAAGTTTAGTTCTTTTATCCGTAAGCCCACAAGCTATTTCAACCAATAGACCTGAGAGGCAACAGTTAGCTTCTTGTATATATCCCATAGCTTTTCCCATACCTCGTAAAAACTATCCATTACTTCCTTCACATTGAATTAAAGTCACCTTGATATTAATACCCTGATTATGGACTTTTTCAAATGATTATTCTCATCCTAATTCCCAATAATGTAAGAAGCTGGGAATACTTAGAATACTAATAATATGCCATGTCACATTGACACTGGTATATAAGGAGAGAAGTTGTAATTTTTCAGATCTTTTTGACATATCAATACAATTACAATCTTTCTCTCCCTTCTTGCTCCAAGCTTCCATGGCTTCTTCATCTTTCCTGCCTTTCTCTCTCCAATTCTAGTCTTTCTCTCTCCTCGTCACTCTATTTCTCTCTCTTCCTGCAGTCTTTCTCACTCCTCTGCAATCTTTCTCTCTCCTCTTCTTCTCTCCCTAGTTCTCTCTCTGACAAGTGGTATCAGAGCTTCAGTCTTTGATCCATTATTTTCTTCCATTTTCACTCTCATTTTCCTATTTCAAAACCAATTTCAGACAAAAATGGTACAAGACAGTGACTAGTGGAGTGCTGCAGGACAACTACAATTAGCAATGACTACATCTGGAGATATCCAAGGTCAGATATGGCGGGTAAAGGCTTAAATGGCTGGACGTCATCAAATTTCATGCAAAAATGGAGGTAACTAGGGTAAAGAATGGTTAACTGGGCTTAGTTACAGACTAAACTACAGTTACTTTTCAAAAGAGAGCTTCTCTTCTCTCTCCTTCAAGCTTTTGGCTGAAGCTTCCATGGTGGATGTCAAGAATCTTCACAAATATCTCTCTCTGTGCTGAATATCTCACTGCCAAACCATGGGGTAAAGATTCCTTGTGTCCTAAGCTTCAGGAGGAGTACCAAGCTTGATCATTGCTGAAGAATATTGGCCAGGAAGCAGCCCGAAAAATGCGCCGAAAAATGCCCTGATTTTCCTGCTCCTTCTCCCTGCTCAGCTTGCTCCACAACCTCAGCCATTAATCATAGCTCTTGAAGGCTTCATCAAGCACTGATTGGCAACAATCTTTAACCTCTGAAGTATTCTGATCAGCCATTCCCTCGTTCAAACCCTAATACACAGTAGGGCAGCCATAGCCACAGACATGGAAGCTCAAATTTCTCAAGATTTTGGACTTTCCCGACCTTCAAGGCTTCTCTAAAGCTGAATACAAGCTGGATTGACTTCAAGATTGAAGACATTGAAGAGATTTCAGACCGTGCATGTCAATGAAGCTCAAATGGAAGGAATATTTTGGGGCTTTTCATCAGAGAGCTTCAATCCTTGAAGTTCAAGTGTTCAAGCAAGGCTGGAGTATTGATCTTTCAAGGATTTCATCATATTGAAGCATGTATGGACTGATTTCATGGAGATTTCAAGCTTTATGTTGGATTCATGGTGGATTATGAAGAACTCTTGCATCAATCGGGTTAAAGCTGATATCCATCATCATTTTCAAGCTTAATGGAGGTATTTTCTTTTGCTAATCTCTGAAATCTCTCAATAATCCTATTGCTAATGGCTTTTCCACTTGTTGATGAGAGGTTATTCATCGATTAATTCACTGGATTGATCAATAGATCAGAGAATGGTATTAACTTTCTTCAATTTCAGCCTATTTCATTGAATTCCTTTTGATTCAAAACCATTACTCATCTTAGGTAACATTTGATCAGCTTGATGCATAACCTTGATCTGTTTTGTTGAAATTCTCTCTTATCCAAGCTGAAATATTGTAAAAGGGTAAGTACTAGCAATCAGTGAGTCACTGAATTGCATAGGTAAACCCTTCTCCCATCTCAAGTTTTCTTATCTCAATCAATTGCATCTCATGAAAGGCTGAATGGTTATTTTTCAATTGCATATCATGTTGATTGCTTAGCACACTAGCCTCTGCCATGTTGATATTCCCACCGAGGAAAAAGGTGGATGCCGGGGGAGATAGTGGGACAAAAGAGAGGTGACCCTCCCTCACTATCGAAGATCCCGAAGGGGTGCAACCAACCGACCCGGGGGGAACTTTGCCCACCTCCCGGTGATTCGGAGCCCGTGTAGGGAGCCCGTCCTGCCGTTTTATCCCTCACACAGGTACAGCGAGTGGAGAATTGAAGATTGAAGACTTTCCAACGACTCAAGTACCTACTGGAGTAAAACAGGGTAAAACAGGGCATTTTTAGGTTACCCACAGGGTATTTACAGGTGGATACAGGTACACCCTTTGATACTGAAGTACAGGTGCAGGTACTACAGGGTACCCACAGGTCCTATATACCCCTTTGCAGGGTTTGCTAGCCATTTGAGGTTACTTTCTTGCATTACAGGGTCAAAACAGGGCACTTACAGGTCTAAACAGGGTGCAGGACTGGACAGTTCAGACTCTGAAATTCAGTTACAGAATTTTCTGTCCTGAACCTGTTATAGCGTGCTATAGCTCATTTCGAAGAGGGCATTGTAAGCTTCGATTCGCACAAAAAATTTTTGCAATCGGAATTTTCTAGCCAAAGTTATAGCCGTTTTACTGACAGGGGGTACTGCAGGACTGCACTAGTATGGCAGGGCATAAAGGCAAAAATAAGGTCCAGGAGGACTATGCACAGCAAATCAGGGATTCTATGATGGAAAGCACACTTCAAGAGAACCCTAAAGAGCCTCAACAAGGAGAGATTAGTATTCTCAATGATGCTTTGTGTGCCCATGAACTAAGACATAAGGAACGTCATGAGACTATTTTGTCAGCAATGGAGCATATGATTTTATCATTTGATCAAACGAAGTCTACTGTTGAGAAGATGATGGAATCAACTAACCGAACCAATGCTTCCATTGATAAGTTGGTAGAATCTAATGCCCAACTTATGGCACAATTTTCTCAACTCATGCAGTCACAAAAGGGATCAAAAGAAGCAAATGAGAAGGCTTGTTCAAATAATGACCCCTCAGTTCCACTTCAGCCATCCAACCAAAATGGTTATGGAGATGGGATCATAGGAAGAAGAGGCATACCCAATAGTCAATATGAAGTGGGAGAAGCTTCACAAAGGCATGATGACTATTTGGGCAGTTTGAACGGCGCCAATACTCAAGCTTTTGGACTGCATACTCAGCATTCTAGGGGTGCTTTACCAACAGGAAGATTACAGGGTAATTCTCAGCCACCTGTTGGAAGATTTCAATCTCATTTTGGGGGTTCTGTACTTAGAAATTCCGATCAGCCAGTTTTGGGACAGCAACCTTTCCACGATAGAGAATTCAAGGATAAAATTGTTTTATCCAAATTCAATGGCCAGTCATCTTCACCATCAGAATTAGAGGAATGGACTTCTAAGATGGAGTCTTATTTCAACATATTTCCTAAAACTGATGACATGAAGATACATTTTGCCTCCCTCCACTTAGAAGGATTTGCTCACACTTGGTGGAGATATATCAAGAAAGAGAATGTACTTATTGAGAATTGGGAAGCTTTCAAGGCACTTATGGCTGAAGTCTTTGTTTCACCTCTTGAAAAAGAGAAGTTAGAACGAAGATGGTATAACTTGGAACAAAGGAGCCTAAGTGTAAGAGAATATACAAACCAATTCCTCAACTTGACCATGTATGTGGAAAACATTAGTGATGAGGCTAAGTTACACAAGTTCATGTATGGTTTAGAACCATCCTTGTCAGCTGATGTTATGGCGCAGAATCCTACTTCACTTTTCAAGGCTATTGAGCTTGCAGAGCGCTTTGGAAGGAAGTATAGGAAAGAGTCTTCATTTCAGCCAAGTTATGGACAGCCAAGGACTGTTTTAAAGCAAGGGCAAGTTGGTAACAATTATGGCAGCAATCATATGCCTAGTGGGAGCTTACGGATACCAACTTATCCCCCATTTAATGCTTCTAAGTTTCAAGGCAATTTCAGGACAGCAAACAGTCCAAAGGTTGAATTTAAGCAAGGTGACAATAAGCCTAAGTCTACTTCAGCCAATACAAATTCCAGAAATATTCCCATGGATCTTTACAAGGAAAGAAAGGACAAAGGCTTATGCTTCAAGTGTGGAGAAAAGTATACTCCTGACCATGCTTCAAAGTGTGTATACAAAAATGCCAAGCCAAAAATTCAGAGTATGCTAGTTCTTGAGGACCTTGAAAATGACATAGATGAAGTTAATGCAGTCCCAATCAATGCTGAAAATGAAGATTTTGAGGATGATGGTGGACAGGAGTACTTCTATGATCCATCTGACTCTTTTTCTTTTGATCCAGGCGGTGATATTCCATTTGATCCTGGTGGATTTTGTAATGAGTTGCATGCTGCCACTAATTGTTCTATCTCTATGGATGCTTGGACGGGATCTAAGAACCCTAATACACTTCGTATGAAGGGAAGCATATGTGGAAAGCCAGTGTTCATCCTGATAGATAGTGGCAGTACCCACAGTTTTGTCAATAAATCCATTTTGTACAAGTTGAATTGTGTTCCCACCGACTTACAGCAGCCCATTAGAGTACAAGTGGCTAATGGTGAAGAGGAAATCAGCACACAGATTTGTCCACAGGTTTCTTTGCAGATGGCTGAAAATTTTGAAGTCAAAGTAAACCTGATCACTTTAGAAATGGGGCCCATAGATATTGTACTTGGTTGTGACTGGTTGATGACCTTAGGCAGGATTACTATGGATTTCTCACAGTTATATATGGAGTTTTTCTCCAATGGACAGCTGATCCGTTTACAGGGGATCCCTAGTAAATCTGATTTTCAGCTTATCACCATTCAACAACTCAAGAAAGAGTACAAGAAGCACTCACAGATATTTGTATTGCATTTGAACAAAGAAACACAGGATCAACCCAATAATTCAGCAAACCATCCAGCCTTGACAGCTCTTCTTGAGGAGTATAGAGATTTATTTGAAGTACCTACTTCATTGCCTCCTAAGAGAGCGGTGGATCACCCCATTGATTTGGAACCCAACTCAAAGACGATCAATAAGCCACCTTACAGACTATCAAAATGTGAACGAGAGGAAGTAGCCAAGCAAATCAAAGAGCTTCTTGAAATGGGATTCATTGAACCAAGTTCTTCACCGTATGCATCCCCAGTCCTGTTAGTCAAAAAGAAAGATGGATCTTTCAGAATGTGCATTGACTACAGGGATCTTAATAAGATAACAGTGAAGAACAGGTATCCTATACCCAGGATAGATGATTTGCTTGATGAGCTTAAGGGGGCTCGATTCTTCACGAAGATTGATTTGAGATCAGGGTATCATCAGATTCGCATGAGAGAGGGTGATGAGGTCAAGACTGCTTTTAGGACTGATCGTGGGCTTTACCATTTCTTGGTGATGCCATTCGGCCTTACAAACGCTCCAGCTACCTTTCAAAGCCTGATGAATAAGATTCTACAACCTTTCCTCTTTCAATTTGTCTTGGTGTTCTTCGACGACATTTTGATCTACAGCAAGACTTTTCAGGATCATTTGTCGCATATGAGGAAGGTTTTTGATGTGTTGAGACATCATAGGCTTTTTGCTAAGGAGAAGAAGTGTTCTTTCATGCAGACTGAAGTGGAATACTTGGGACATATAGTCAGTGAAAAAGGAATACAGGCTGATCCCAAGAAGGTGCAATGCATAAAAGATTGGCCAACGTCTACTACTACTACTACCTCTCTTAGAGGATTTCTTGGTCTATCTTCATTCTATCGCAGATTTATAAAGCATTATGCGGCAATTGCAGCCCCTTTAACTGACATGTTGAAGAAAGAGGCTTTCTTTTGGGATTCTCTTGCAGATAGCAGCTTCAACCAGTTAAAGGAATTACTTACCTCCGCTCCTATTCTTGTATGCCCGGATTTCTCTAAAGAGTTTACTATACAATGTGATGCTAGTGGCCGTGGCATTGGGGCTGTTTTGCTTCAGGAGCATGGAGTAATTGCATTTGAAAGCCGTAAGCTTACTGATAAGGAGATGGCCATGAATGTTTATGATCAGGAAATGTTGGCTATTTTGCATGCAATCAAGAAATGGCACCATTACTTATATGGCAGCCGATTCAGAGTACATAGTGATCATCGCTACTCAAGTATTTCCTTACTCAGTCAAATCTTACTCCAAAGCAACGACGATGGGTAGCAACATTACAAAATTATGACTTTGACATCACTCATACAAGGGGCAAAGATAACATAGTGGCTGATTCTCTCTCTCGTATATGGGCCTGCAAAGTATCAGCCATGATGGAATTACATAGTGATTGGATTGAAGAGCTACAAGAGGCATATCTCTTAGATGAGGAATTCAGCCAAATCTTTCAGAAATTATAGCAAGGTCTCATGGAAGAAAACTCGCACTACCAGCTTAAAAATGGTCTTATTTGGTGGAAGGGCAAGATTGTTATTCCCTCTACTTCTTCTTTCAAGCGAAAAATTATGGAGGAGATGCATTCTTCGCCTTTAGCTGGACACTTGGGAGTTTTCAAGACTTATGATAGGATCAGCAAGAGCTTTTATTGGAAAGGACTGTGGAAAGATGTCAAGGACTTCGTTATGAAGTGTATGCCTTGTCAGCAAAATAAGGATAGCACCCATAAGCCAGGGGGTTTATTGCAGCCATTGCCTATTCCTACGGGTAAATGGACTCATATTACTATGGACTTTATCACTGGCTTACCTACTACCAAGAAGGGGTGGAATAGTATTTATGTGGTGGTTGACAGACTCACCAAAGCAGCTCATTTTATCCCAACAAAAATTCAGTTTACTGCTTCTCAGGTGGCCAACCAGTTTATGGAGCATATTTTCATATTGCATGGATTACCGCAGGTGATTGTCCATGATAGGGACTCAAAGTTTATGAGTAACTTTTGGCAAGCGGTATTTACATCTATGGGTACCAAGTTGGCTCCATCTACGGCTTATCATCCCCAAACTGATGGACAGACAGAGAGAGTTAATAAATGGTTGGAGACTTATCTTCGCCATTTTTGCTATGATGTCCAAACCTCATGGGATTCTTGGTTACACCTGGCTGAGTTTGCTTATAATAATTCCACTCATGCGAGCATAGGAGTTTCACCCTTTGAGGCTTTGTATGGTTACAAGGTGCCCCTACCCATAGTCATTTTTAACGAAAAGATCAACCCTCATGGGAAGGAAGAGTTGGATAGAATGCAGACCCTTCTTCAGCAATGCAA
This sequence comes from Lygodium microphyllum, assembly GCF_053477565.2. Lineage (NCBI taxonomy): Eukaryota > Viridiplantae > Streptophyta > Polypodiopsida > Schizaeales > Lygodiaceae > Lygodium > Lygodium microphyllum. Next base: position 35,307,881 of record NC_141140.1, on the reverse strand, counting down.
GGTGAATCTAAGGAAGGCTCAAGATCAGATGAAGATGTATGCTGATGAGAAAAGGAGGCCTTTAGAGTTCCAGGAAGGAGAGCTGGTTTTGTTGAAAGTGCCCAAATCCAAGTATTCTACATTGAAAGATGGATCCAGTAATAAGCTTGCCCACAGATTCTATGGCCCTTACAGGATCCTTAAGCGGATTGGAGATTTGGCATACAGACTAGAGCTTCCCTCTTCTACAAAAATTCATAACGTCTTCCATGTTAGTCAGCTCAAGCCCTATTATGGTGATCCAGTGGATTTAGTTGATGAGCTGCCACATATTGATGAAGATGGTATCGTTCAGTACATCCCAGAGGCTGTTATAGGTCAGCGTGAAAAGAAGCTTCGATCACGTTCTATTGTGGAATATTTGATTAAATGGAGAGGTTTACCCTCTGAAGAGGCTTCTTGGAGACCTGATTCAATATTGGATGAGTATCCATACTTGAAGGATACATTGGTGGCTGAAGCCTATTGCTTATGGAGCTAGTATTGGTGCAGACTGGTTCACGACAGCACGCTATTTTAGAACAGTTTTTGTCGTACTTCATTTTCAGAATTGAGCTATCTACATGAGCTTAAAGTACTCTTCAAGAGCTTCGTTTTGATATGTGGTACACCTCATTTGGACACTTCTATCAAAAGTTATGGCTGATTTGGTCCAGCAGGGACTATTATTTCAGCAAGCTGTCTACTTTCTTCTGGAACTATTTGTTGAAGATTCTATGGCTCCAATGGCTTCTAAAGTTCTTCAAATCATGTATATAGCAGGGTCCACTTTCAGTACTTCAAATTCAGCCCTTGTAATGATAAATTCTTCACTCATTCCCTATTTGTAAAGCTGTAAAACAGAGTAGTACTCTATTCTATCCATCTTTTCTTTAGCTCTTTCTAGTTTTGTTTTTGGGGACAAAAACTTTTGGGAAGGGATGGATTGTAAGAAGCTGGGAATACTTAGAATACTAATAATATGCCATGTCACATTGACACTGGTATATAAGGAGAGAAGTTGTAATTTTTCAGATCTTTTTGACATATCAATACAATTACAATCTTTCTCTCCCTTCTTGCTCCAAGCTTCCATGGCTTCTTCATCTTTCCTGCCTTTCTCTCTCCAATTCTAGTCTTTCTCTCTCCTCGTCACTCTATTTCTCTCTCTTCCTGCAGTATTTCTCACTCCTCTGCAGTCTTTCTCTCTCCTCTTCTTCTCTCCCTAGTTCTCTCTCTGACAAATAAACATATATTTGGGCTTAACCTCTTGAATCTTAATGGGCTTAACAAGAACATCCCAAATCTATTTCTTCCCATCTCAAAAGTTTTCACTATCCTATTTCTTAATCTTATATAGACTAGACTTTGATTTTGAGGCCATTACTTGTCACAATAGTAATATAAAAATCAAGAAAGTTATTCAAACTTTCCATGGCCACAATTTGGTAAAGTTTTGGCTATACATTGATAATATATTAAAATCTATAGAAAATAGATTTTAAAATTGGCAATATTAGTCAAATTAATCATATTAATAAATTATAGTACATAGAACTATATGAAGTAACCAAAACAAGGTATCTATCCACATATATTGATTAATACATAAGTATCTTAATGTTCAGATGGAAAAGTAAGCAAGAAAGAATAAGATAACTATAGCTACAATATTTATGGATCCATTATAGTGAGGTTTTCCATCATGGATAAGCATTAGGGCCAAAAATGTGAAAAATGTCACTTTTGTTAATCCATTGATTAAGAAAAGAGCAAAAGAGAGTATGCCATGTATACAAAAATATGGTATTGTTGTCTCCCCTACTTCGAAGATAGTAGATTCCATTTTGTAGTTCTCATCTCCTTTTTATCCAAAATATCTAAAGTCTAACATGTTTTAATAGTCCTAACAGTCCTATTTACTAACAATGCTATCAAAAGGTGTGATATTTTAAAATTCAAGAGATCTTTTGAAGCCAAAATATGTAAAGTCTAACATGTGTTGGTAGTCTCGATAGTCCTATTCACTAACAAAAGCTATCAAAAGATATGACAAATATGGGACTTGAAGTTAATACTCAATTTTTTAAAATTGAGAGATTTAACTATATGACTTGTTTTTGGCACCCATATATTTAAGCTCTCTTGATTTAATTTCTTGACCTTATCATTGAGTTTCTTTCTCTACACAATATGTGCACCTTTATTCTTTTTCCATAGCATCCACAAGGTGTCCTTCTCATTCCATGAACTGTCATAAGTACAAGTGAAACTTGGAAGCCCAAAATTTTATTGTAAATGATTAGATTACCATACTACTATCCTAAAAAGGATCCCACAAGGGAAAAAAGCAAAACAAGAGGATGCATCTCAAGAATGTTTGCTTTGCTTCAGCATGTTTATCTGATTAGGAATACATAGTAAGTTTTGATACAAGTAATAAACGTAGTTTTTATTCTATTAGAGTAAGTAATAAAAAAGGATTATTTGCTACAATTACATTTCCATAAACAAGTTTTGAGTGATAGCCTATAGAGAGATTGAGTGGTACTTTCCAGGATATTAGAAGATATTAAAACATTGAAGTTCTTGACAAAACAACACAAGTTCGAGATATAAGTTCTTATGATAGCTCTTGCATAGCTTGCTTTGTGATAATACTTGCAAAACCTCATTGCGTATATCTAACTCACAAACTAGAGCAAAACAAAGATATAAGATCAAGTTCAATAGTGTAAACACATTATAAGTTTTTGATAAGAAAATGCAACTTTTGTATACATGTTCAAGCTTAATGGTATACACCATTGAAAAAATATTTAAATATGATTTGCTTTATTTAAGTTATATATCTCTCATTATTGTATATTTTGAACCAGAAATATATAAATCATTGAGAATTTAATCTTACTCATTAGAACTTTTTAAGAAGAAACATTTGGAAAAAACTTCATATACTAGAATATAAATCTTAAAATGAAAATATGTTTGATTTATATATCCAAATTATTTTATTATATCATGACTTACAAGATGTGAGAGTACATACATGAAATAATAGTCTATCCTTGAAGTATACTCCTCCGATATAAGCAAAAGTACTAAATGAATATTTAGAAGATATAAACCACAATAAATATATTTTTTTCTTTTTCATGATTCTTACAAGTCTATTTCAGCTATATCTAAGATGTTTGATTTTTCTAGGATTTTTTAAATTTAGGATAATGGTGTGATAATGCAATTATCTTTATTTTTAATGAGATCCTATACTTTCAAAGAATGTTTAAAAAACATAAATATCTTGAAGTTTAAATTTTAAAAAAATTGAAGTTAAAAATAAGCTATATAATAAGAAAAAATCACCTAAAACGAGACTTATATAATATAATGCAATTAGGGGGTTTGGTGCATCACCAAACCTCCTAATCGCACTATATCAAGTAAGTTTTTTTTTGGGGTGTTATTTCAAAAATATTTTAAAGCTAAAAATAAGACTAAAAAATGAATGAAACTTGCAAGATACGGTGCATGATTATGGGGGTTGATGCACTATAAGTGGGACTTGCAAGGTACGATGTGCGATTAACGGGGTTGATGCATCCAACCAACCCCCCTAATCGTGTGTTGTATCTTGTAAGTCCCATTTATGGTGGCATTTTCTCATTTTTTAGGCCCATATTTAGCCTTTAAATATTTATGAAATAACAAATGAGCTCCAAATTCTCTTTTTTAAGGCTTTTTTAAAGCTTTAAATGTTTTTTAAATAACAATTGAGCTTCAAAAATTAAAAAAAACTTTTACTTTTTTAAAAACAAAAGATATTTATGTTTTTTTTGTTTTTTTGACAAGTTTAAAATCTCATAAAAAATAAAGTTCATAGCATTATCACATAATTGAATCTAGTAGTTATCATTACCCTGAAACTTAAAAATCCTAGAAACATCAAACAACTTAAATTTAGTTGAAGTTTGAAAAAAAAACACTTGTAAGATACGATGCAATTAGGAAGTTGGTGGCATCCAACAACCCCTCATATCACACCATATCAAACATTTCTTATTCTTCATGGTTTTTTTAGATACTCTTAATTAGTGCGGCTTGATACAAAGATTATTAGCTAGTTTAGAGTGTCACTTGATGGAAATATCAATATAGATAGTTTAGAGTACCTTGAGCATAGTAAGGCTTGGAAATTTTTTTGCTAGTCCTTTGCTATTTTTTCTACTTGTCATTATATAATTTGGATCCAAATGGGACTATGTTTTTGAAGAGATATTTTATTAGTATATATTTACTACATGATTATTTTTTTAAGATCTCAAAAAATACATAAGAGATATTGAATAGTTACATATTTTTTGGATAATATATTCTTTTTTTCATTTCTTTGCTAATTATTTTATCAACTGACTAAATTATTCTAATTTAAGAGAGACTATCAATTGTAATATGAAAAATTTAAGGAGATATTAATAATTATATCTATTATCATGGGTTTCTTGTAATAATTTTATTACTAATGACTTATTTATTCAACTCCATTGTCTTATCAAAAGTTAATATTATTGTATATAGGACTACTAATTATTTGTTTATCTAACTCAATTATTTATTCAAAAGGTCACACTATTTCATGTAGCTAAGTTTGTATAACATCCTACAATACTCTTTAAAAGGTTTTCAAAAAATAAACAAGATCATGAATGCTATAGAGTAAAGGAGATATATAATCACAAGGATTATTTTGATTGATACTTTTTTGTGAAATGTGAGATATGTTATATTTAGATAAATATGTACAAGGATAAGGCATCAATAGTGTAGTGATGCTTTCAATCCTAAAATAACTTTGCATTACAATTAGGTTTTGACTCATCCTAAACATATCAACATCAAGCTCAAATGTTATCCAAAGCTTTATCTTTGTTTTTCTTTATGCATGTATGCTAAATATGGACATTTGCTAAGGGAATAAGAAGAAAGAGAAGAAACCACTTGTAATCATGAAGATTAATAGAGTTGAGAGTGGATACTCTTGATGGATTCAGAGTCTTTGTCAAAGTAGGGTAAATCAAGTATTGGGTTTACAGATGCATGTTACAAAGTGTAATGTGCATTGATGAGTATATAATAGTTTATGTGTGTAGAGAATACAATACAAATGATGAGGTTTTTTTTTCTCCTCTCTTCTCATCTTCTTTTTCTTGAACCTCTCACAAGAACCCACGTCTTTTTGGGCCTACGCATGAATCCCAAGGAGTCCACCTATAAGAATTCATCTATATAATATGCATTCAAAGGATATTAAGAAATACCCTTTCTTTACATGCTATAAGGCCTTAAGATGACCCCTTTTATGTTACAAAAATTATGGATTCTTTTCAAATTGTAGTTTAAAAACCCCTTTTGTAAATATAATACTAAAAAATTTGCTAAATATAATACCATTTCTTTTGAACTCACTTGATATCTTACATGTTCTATAAGATAGATCCCCCGGAGCATAAATTTGCTCAACATTGGACATGCCATTGAGGCTCCCAATCACTACAAGATATAGGCCTTATACCAACGTTAAAAGCGACGAAAATGTAAATAAAGAAATTTGCCCCCCTTGTCGCAAAAAACATCGTTATTGGTGATGCCATAGAACAATCGGTATTAGCGTCGTTATCAGCATCGCTATTTGCATCGGTATCACCAAATAGCGATGCTAATAACGACACTTTGCGATGCTAATAATGACACCAATAACGACACGTGCAGGTAAATTTGCAACGCTAATAGCGACGGTAACATGAAAAAAAAATTATGGCAGGGCAACAAGCTGCCCTACCATAGATAGCACTATGTGCTTTATTTGGGCCATACAAAATAGTTTTTACACTGTGTACAATGCTCGTGTAAATAAAGACAAAGTGTACTTAGATCATAACACTGATACATGAAATAAATACATGATCACATAATGAAAGCGACTCTTACAATCATGGCAATATATCACTACTACATAGAAAATGTCTACACATATCACGTGACAAAAAAAGAAGGGTGTGTGAGCTCCAGGGATCCAAGGGCAAGCTATAGATCCTCACCATCTGAAAGCTCATTCCACCGCAAAGGAGCATTGAACGGACTCTGCAAAAAAAGAAACAACTACACATCAGTCCACCATACAATAATGCATTTTAATTAAACATGGTAACTACGGACAAGAAAGATAAGTGACTTACAAGGCCACCGCATCCATACAATCCGTCGGTCAATGCAATGAGACCGTGCTTCTCTAAATATTGAGTCTCAAGGCCGGCTGGATCGCGATTTGTAATGGAGTGCTGCAGAGGAAACAAAATACTAACTGTTAGAAACACGATTGTCAATACAAAGGATATTGCAAAAAAAAAAAGCAAGCAAAACAAAAGAAAAACTTACAAAGTCCTCCACATATGTCCTGTGGCCACCACTCCCAAGATGATGGACCACTCCAACCTCTAGTTGTGCCCTCGCCGCCTAGCGGTGCTATCTCCAACGTCCTGTGTTGAGATATCGAGCTCCACTCGTGATACGCCAGGGTGACCGTTGTATATTTATGTCACCGACTTGTCAGTTGCAGACGCGGTTGGTACACCGCCCATGAATAATAGCTACATGATAGCTATCCTTATCTACTCTAGTTCGTGGCTCAGTTAGTATGCCACCTTAGTTAGTTGAGTTTGGTTTGAGACCCATATATAGGGTTCTTCTATTTCTTTGTACTTGAGTTCTTTTGGCTTACACAACTAAGAAGAGGAAAACTGTTTTCAGCCTCCACCCTTGTGTGTCTTCCCCCATTGTGCAAGCAAGAAAGCTTCAAGCGAGACTCCTTCCTTCTCTCCCACAATCTTGACATGGTATCAGAGCCTTGTTCGTGGTAAGGAGCTCAAGAAAGCAAGCCAAGCTCGCGGTGGTCTGGTAAGAGGAGCAGTGTTGCTTTCATTTTCTGTTTTTGGGAGCAGATCTCTGCAGGTAGCACAACCGGAAATTGCAGGAGTGCATTGTCTCAGGTTGAGACACCCTTCGCGGTGAAGCAAGAGGGCAGTATATGTTGCGGGAAAGGGCTTTAGCCCCCGGCGACCTTCTTTTTTTGATTTGAGGCCATTTCGGGGCCTGTTTTGCAGACGGAAGTTTTCTGCACGCACTCAGGAAAAGGCTCAGTTTTATGCTGTGCGACCACTGTTCTACAGGTCGGTGAAAAGTTACTGTAGAAATTGCATCGTATGCTTGTGCGCAGAGACATTGGGAGTTTCAGAATCATCCTTGGTTCCTGTTTATGCAAAATCGTCACTAGAAAGTGACTGTGTGGTCAAATACCACTTTCGCCAGTTTTGCAGATTTGCCCTTGTGAGGATGAAGCTGTGTTTTTTGCAGTGACAGAATTTCTTGCAGTATTCTGTAATGGCATCTGATTCTCTTTCACAGATTGTCACTGAAAATCTTGACAAGAACAACTTCCAGGCATGGAAGTTTAGAATGACGAATTTCCTTATGGGAAAAGGATATTGGGAATTTGTTGCAGGAAATGAAGAAGAACCAGTTCTTCCTGATGTTCCCAATCAACAACAAATGCAGGCATTTAAAACATGGCATGAGAGAGCCAGGAAAGTTATGTATTGGCTGTCTATCAGTATTTCAGACTCTATGATTGTGCATATTCAGGATGCAAGTACGCCAAAGGAGGCATGGGATACTTTGTCAAAAATGTATAGCACAAATACGCAAGCCAGGAAAATGCAGCTCAAGCAAGAGTTGCATAATGTGCAAAGAGAAAGTATGAGCATCAACGACTACCACATGAAGGTGAAGAAGATTGCAGATGCACTTGCTTCCATTGGGTCGCCAGTGGAAGATGATGATTTAGTTTCCGTGACCTTGAATGGTCTAGGAAAGGATTATGCACAGTTTCGGACATCCATTTCAGTTCGTGAAAGATTTCCTGATTTTGAGGAGTTGATTGCTCTTCTAATTTCTGAGGAACAGAGAAATGGTGGTGCATCTTCTTCAGGAGGAACTTCAAAAGAAGCTGTCTTCTACTCAAATGCTGGAAGAGGTAGAGGCAGAGGTAGAGGAGGCCGATTTGGAGGCCGTGGCAGAAATCAGAATATGCAGCAAACTCAAGAAAACCAGTCCTATGGAGGAGGACGTGGTAACTCTAGAGGCAGGGGGAGCCAAAGAGGTCGTGGTGGATGGCAAAGAGGTCAAAATGCAAACAGTAATGTTGAATGCTACTACTGTGGTAAAATGGGTCATATGGCTAAAGACTGCTATAAAAAGCAGAATGACATCATGAATGGAAAACTGCAACAAGGGAATTATGCATCTTCTAGTAGACAGGGTGATGACAGAAATGAGCATTTGTTCATGGTGCAGCACATGAACAATTCTGTGACAAGTGCAGAAGAAAGCAATGATGTATGGTATGTTGACTCAGGTGCATCAAACCACATGACAGGTCATGCAGAATGGATGGAGGACGCAAGGAAAATGGAAAAACCTGGATTTGTGGAGACTGGTGATGATACTGCACATCCTATTGTGCAGATTGGAAAAATTTCATTGTCTATGCAGGATGGGAAAAAGAAATACCTGTCCGATGTATTCCATGTCCCGAATATCACCAAGAATCTAGTTTCTGTTGGTCAAATGGTTGAACAGGGCTTGCAGGTCAGATTTAATCCTCATGGATGCTTTGTTGAGGATATGAAAAATAAAGGTCGCTTGATAGCAAAAGGAAAGAAGAAGGGCAGAATGTTTACGTTGGATGCAGACATGTCTGAATTGAGTGCAGCAATGTTTGCACATGGGACCGGTGTAGTTGCAGATATTGATATCTGGCATAAACGCATTGGTCATGTTAATGTACAGCGACTTAAATCAATGCAGGCCCAAAATATTGTTGCAGGTTTGCCGAAATTCAAGGTTGCAGAAATGCATAAGGTATGTGAAGCCTGTCAGTTTGGAAAACAGGCAAGGAAACCATTTCCTAGACATGTTCAAGAGAGTGAGAAGCCATTGGAATTAATTCACTCTGATGTGTGGACAACTAAAGCTGCATCTCTTGGAGGCTGTCATTATTTTGTCAGTTTTATTGATGACTATAGCAGAAAAGTTTGGGTGTATTTTATGAAAAAGAAAAGTGAAGTTTTTGGGCATTTCAAAACTCTTAAAGCTATGGTTGAAAAAGAAACAGGCTTGCAGATAAAATGCCTAAGGTCAGATGGAGGGGGAGAGTACCTCTCAAATGAGTTTGCAAAGTTCTTGCAGGAGCATGGCATAAAGCAGCAATATTCATGCAGTTATACCCCACAACAAAATGGAATTGCAGAAAGGAAAAACAGGCATATTGGAGAGGTATCTCGTGCCATGCTCAATGAAAAAGACTTGCCAGATTTTTATTGGGCTGAAGCAGTTGCTACAGCAGTCTACATAATGAACAGGACTCCCACTGCAGCAATACATGGAATGACTCCAGAGGAGAGGTATACTGGTAGGAAACCAGATATTTCTCATTTGAAAATTTTTGGTTGCATTGCCTATGTACATGTGCCAGATGAGCTGAGATCCAAGTTGGATCCAAAAGCTGAGAAGTGCATCTTTATTGGTTACTCTCTGCAGCAAAAAGGGTATAGATACTATAACCCTTCTACTCGTAAGTTTACAATGAGCAGAGATGTTGTTTTTGATGAGATGAGTAGCTGGTATAAACCAGTAAATGTGATTGATGATGAAGATGCACAAAATGGTAATGCTACACAGAATTCACAGCAGCAGTCACAAAATATTAGTGGACCTGGAGCGTCCTCTAGCAGTGGTTCACATTCTTCGCCATGGACAGGCAGATTGAGATCAGGAGAATCTTCTCAAAGCAATGTAGATAGTGGTATGCAGGTATCACGAAAAGGAAAAGAGAAGGTTGATCAGCCCATGTTTGATGTGAATGCAGGTCACTCTTATGTGGATGGTGAATCCAGTGGCTCAGAACAGAGCATTGATGATGAGTTGGGTATTCCTTCTATTGTTACACCTGGAGTAAGGAAGACCAGGGATGTTTTGAGAGCACCTGGGAGTGAACCTACTTTGCGCAGGTCTACAAGAGCTAGGTATCCTGTGGATAGGCTGAAATATGATGGATTTACAGCCATTCACTATGCATATATGGTCAAAGTGATACAGGAACCAGAACCCACATCTTTTGAGCAAGCCATGGGAAAAGAAAAATGGGAGAAAGCCATGGATGAAGAAATGGATGCCTTGGAAGCAAATGCTACATGGGAGTTAGTACCTTTGCCTAAAGGTAAGAATGCAATTGGCTGTAAGTGGGTTTATAAGGTGAAGCACAATGCTGATGGTTCTGTGAACAGATACAAGGCAAGATTAGTAGTCAAGGGGTATGCACAAACATATGGCATTGACTATGAAGAAACATTTAGTCCGGTTGCAAGGATGGCAACCGTAAGAGCAGTCATTGCTATGGCTGCATCAAAGGGATGGTCTTTACATCAGATGGATGTAAAGAATGCCTTCTTGCATGGTGATTTGCAAGAAGAGGTCTATATGGAGCAGCCACCAGGTTATGTGCATGCTGTTCATCCTGAGTTTGTTTGCAGGTTGAAGAAAGCCTTGTATGGCTTGAAGCAAGCACCTAGAGCATGGTCTGACAAGATAGGACAGTATCTTGTCACTATTGGCTTTCAGATTTCCAAGGCAGATTTCTCACTTTATGTGAGAAAAACAGAGAAAGGTATTATGCTACTTGTCATTTATGTTGATGATTTGATTATGACAGGTGACAGTGATGAAGATATCCTTCATGTGAAAATGCTATTGAAGCAGAAGTTTGAGATGAAGGATTTGGGAGAGCTGCGTTATTTCTTGGGCATTGAGGTGATTAGATCACCAAGTGGGATACAGCTCTTGCAGAGGCAGTATGGATTGGACATGCTGTCCAAATATGGGATGACAGGCTGTAAGCCTATTTCAGTTCCTTTGGAGCAAAATGTGAAGCTGAGCACAGATGCAGGTGAGCTTCTAGAAGACCCTACTATGTACAGACGCATAGTAGGAAGTTTGATTTATATGACTATTACCAGGCCAGATTTGAGCTATGCTGTTGGATTGGTAAGTCAGTTTATGCAGGCTCCAAGGAAACCACATTTGGATGCGGCTAGACGCATACTTAGGTATGTGAAGTCCACATTGCAGTATGGACTATTTTATGAGACTGGGGTTCAGATACAGTTGCATGGATACACTGATGCTGATTGGGCTGGTAGTATTTCTGATAGACGATCTACCAGTGGATATGTATTCTCTTTTGGGAGTGCTGCAGTCACTTGGAGCAGCAAGAAACAGCCTACAGTTGCCTTGTCGAGCACAGAGGCTGAGTACAGGGGTGCAGCAATGGCTGCATGTGAGGTAGCTTGGTTGCATAAGCTACTTTATGATATGCATCAGTCTACAGATGGGCCAGTTGTCATTTATTGTGACAACATGAGTAGTATACACTTGGCAAATAACCCAGTCTATCATGCTAGAACAAAGCACATTGAGGTGCATTATCACTATGTGCGAGAGAGGGTTTTACTAGGTCTTATTGATCTAGTTTATGTCAGCACAGAGGATCAGGTAGCTGACATATTCACGAAGGCATTGGGCGCAGAGAAGCTGCGCAAGTTCAGAGACCTGCTTGGTGTGCAGGAATTGGGATTGAGCTCGAGGGGGAGTGTTGAGATATCGAGCTCCACTCGTGATACGCCAGGGTGACCGTTGTATATTTATGTCACCGACTTGTCAGTTGCAGACGCGGTTGGTACACCGCCCATGAATAATAGCTACATGATAGCTATCCTTATCTACTCTAGTTCGTGGCTCAGTTAGTATGCCACCTTAGTTAGTTGAGTTTGGTTTGAGACCCATATATAGGGTTCTTCTATTTCTTTGTACTTGAGTTCTTTTGGCTTACACAACTAAGAAGAGGAAAATTGTTTTCAGCCTCCACCCTTGTGTGTCTTCCCCCATTGTACAAGCAAGAAAGCTTCAAGCGAGACTCCTTCCTTCTCTCCCACAATCTTGACATCCTGGAGAATCTATAGCCTCCTCCCTCAGTCAGCGCCAGTTGTCCGCATCTAGCAACTTCTGCTTTGCAGCCCCACTCTTGAGTGCCTTGTGTACATCCGATCCTCTATGTGACATATATGCACGCATGCACTCCATCATCTAGCCCGTAGAAAACCTATCTACTGCGGCTGGTATTGGAAACTCCTCATGCAAGGATGCTCTACTATGTAGTCCTTGCTCCCCTCCGGTATATTTTTCCAATGATCCAAGACGTTGTGCCAAAAAACTTGTTGGCATAACTCTCTCATGTGAGCCATCACCCTCCTCCCCTCATCATTCATGATGATGGCTCCTGACCTATCATCTACAAGGTAGGCATACCCCTCTGGGGTATGCCTAAGATGGGTCCTCTCCCACTTACGACCACGCTCCTGGGCATATCCAGGAGACCCCTGTGCATCTGGTGTACTGACCGAGGTAGTATCTATCGAAGTAGCACCCATAGGGGTGCCACCTGCGGATGGTTGAGCAAAAGCTAGAATGACTGGAGGAGACGTCCCCATAGGTATGACAAATCCCGGAGGTGACGCAACTCCAGCAGAACGACGAGATGGAGACACGCGTCTGTGCCTCCACAGCAACCACTTGAGCCATGCTCTCTAGAACTGCCACAAGAGCGAGAAGTAGCACCTATATCCTGAGCCGACCGCAGACTCAGTGCATCCATATCTTTGTAGCACCCACTAACCCTAAAGCACTCCCTTCATCAAGTCCAAGTCTGGAGCGTCGACCTCGTCTGCTTGAAACTGAAGCATCTGATTGCGCCAAAGTAGATCTAATAAAGCGACCTGACGATGTCTGAGACAGCTCCTGGTCTGCCATGTCTCTGAATCTCGCCATCTGATCTAGAGACATGTGCATGAAGATATCCTATAACTCCTCATCGCTCATCCATCGACTCATCCTGATGATCTAAGTATCCACAAAGGTTACATGCATAGATAAAAAATGATGTTAGCATAATCAATTTAAATCATACAAAGCACGATAATATAAATCTTAAAAAAATGATCTTACTTAAAATGTATATCTTATGTACCCTTATAAGCCATTAGTCAACGAATTGAGTAAGCATTAGGGGAGTTTTGAGGTCTCGAAAATGCCCTGTAAGAGATCCTACAGAGAGAAAATAATTTACGAAATAAAATCATTTTATAGAAATTTTAAAAGGTTTATATTTTGGTAAGTTAAAATATCAAAATTCGTTAATAAGTCATTGTCGTGATATTCTCGTGGTCACATCAAACCTAGAAATCTAGGTCGCCATAAAGTTGGCAAGGTTGTCATAATGAAGATCTTACCTCTCCTCATTAAAGTGAAAAGTAATATTCAATTTGAATTTTGGTGGATACTCGATTGCCTCCCTCCATCGTTTCTCTCTTCTTTTTTTCTCCTCCTTATTAGTCTCTTCTTTGTTTTCGTTCTTGCTTCTAATCATATCCTTAGCTATGGATCAATCACCCAATGATCTCTGTAACTCAGCTATGGATCAATCATCTAATGATCTCTGTAGCTCTCATAAAAGACCTCTCTATCATCGTCATATTGAGTTGGACAGTGAGTATGAACCAATAAGAAAGAGAACAAAATCTATCACGGTTACAGAGTCTATGAAACATATACTGAGGTTTGAAGGAAAGAAGAATATTGATCTTTGGTTAGATGGAAAGCTATATCCCAAAGATCCTAGCAGAAATAGCACTCCTTCTTTCTATAATAGCTCGTCATTAATGAGGTTTATTGGTGATGGCTACAATGGATTTTTAGGTTATATACTTAATCTTGTTACAGAAAAGGATATCCTTGGACTAGAGAATCATCTTTTGATGAAACACAATATAGAGTTGTTGCAGAAGCTAGAGAATTGTCAACAAAAAATTCATTCATTGGAAAAGCGTATCAAAGCTTATCAACAAAAGCAAACTTTATTATGCCTTCGAAATCGACAAAGAGCTCTTAAAAATATTGAGAATCTCAAACGAGGAGGAGGAGGATGTGGTAAAAGAATCCAAGCAGCAAGGTATATATTTTTTCACTTGAAAAATCTTAAATATGGCTTTATTTAAACTACTTGCATTGATTTGTGGTGTTAATTTTTGCTTAGATCTCTTCCACAACCAAATGCAAGTGAAAGAGATTCTTTAAAAGCAGCTCAGTTTTATTATCATCTTCTTCCTTCAGTAGTTTCAAAGGATATTTTGGAGAAGAAGAAATTTAAAAAGGCAAAGAAACAATGCTTGGAGTCATTTGTAAAGGATCATTCTTTGGATTCTGAGTTAGTACAGAAGACACTGGATAGTATTAGTATCAGTCGAGATGCTTATATGCAACTTTTCCAGCTTTTACAATCAAATATGAAGCAAGGACAGGTACACAATTGCATACTTCCGAAACCATTTGTGGTTAGGACTATCAGACAGAGAGTTAATAACAAAGTGATGGAGATTCTAGGTGAGCCTTTTCATATCAAGGCTAGCTTCAAGGGAAAGTAAAAGGAGGTTACATTCAACGAATTTAACAAACTTGCCCACCCTACAATGCTTGATGATCAAATTTTATGACTTGTCAGTAGCAGAGGCATAGGGAGTGGCTAGATTTGTGATTAAACTTAATGAAAGTGAAATTCTGAAATGTAAAAAATTGGAGAGAATCTCTATCACCTTGATGAATAGAGCACTTTCGTCAGGTCATTGCAATCACTCAATATCATTTAGTGTTCAATCTGAATATAACATCTGGTGGCTAGGAGCATTTGAGGTAGATACTGAGAATTTTAATATACTATATTGGGTTTTTCATCAAACATCAATACCTAATGTTATTCAAAGGCAAAAAGCAGGAGAAGAGCTATTTGTTGAAGGATTTGGAAACTACAGGATTGAGTGGCACATAGCTGGTGACCTAAAGACACTCAAATGTATGTATAATGTATCAAAGGGAGCTAACTCGAGATCTCCTTGCTTATACTGCATGTCACCAGAGTTAAACTTAAGCAATTTGAATAGAGCTCCCTCTAGGCACAATAAGGATCCACAGTTTAAACCAGTCTTGGACATTCCTTTAGTGAATGCCCATATTTGTACACTTCATGCACTTTGTAGGATAATTGAAAAGCTTGTTCATCTCTATATAGGATTTTCATGGAAGTTGAAGCCATTATCAACTAGAACAGATGCTATAACAAAGGTTGAAAAAGTTCTCTCTGCAATTGGTTTGCATGGTGGCAATGTTGTTATTGAACCAGATCTTCAAAAGTCTAAGGATGGTAATTGTGTCCCAAAAAAACCATCTATTGGTGGAGTGAAGGCTAGAAGGTTTCTAGGCTTTCATGGGAGACTTGGCAAGATAAACTCGAGAAATGGTGGCTCAACTATTAAATTTAATCAGTGGAAATCCCTACATAATGCAGTTAAGGATCACACTGATAATGGACAAGCTCGAAATAGAAAAGCTAAAGTTTGGGAAACACTAGACAAAGTGTTTTTTTATTGTGATAAGACTGAATGGAATGATGATGATCTCAAAGACTTTAAAAAGCAATTGAACCTTTTCAAAAAGGCAATGACAGAAGCTTGGGGTGATCAACACTTTACTCACTATATGGTAAGAAGTTTGTATATGTTTGTTTCTTCATTGTCAAAATCATATAATGTTTTTTAATAACTTTCTTTATTTGTTGACTATGCAGCATATTCTATACAACCATGCTCCATACTTTATTAAACAATATGGATCTTTATCTATCTGGTCAACCCAAGGTATAGAAAAATCACATTATCAAGCAAGAACAAAATATTTCAGACACACAAGACATGGAGGTGGAAGACACAAAGCCAATAGTTTATTAGAGGTCTTTCAATGGTTCTATCAACAAATTTGGCATAAATTCAAGCTTAAAGATACAACCACATCAAGCAATACATCATCTTTAGCAAGGGCTATAGAAATTGTTACCCAAAGAAGAAAAGATAGATATTTAAATTCTTGTGCAAAGCAAAGATTTACAGAATGGTTATAAACCAAAAAAAGAGTTGGGAAAAGATGGGTTTCAAGAAACCCTTAATCTTTGGTATCTTCTAGTCTAATTGTGTTGCAGAAGAGTCCTTAGTTTCAGGCACCTCAACAGGGCCTTCAGAGGAGTCCTTGGTTTCAGGTAGCTCGACAGGGCCTCTAGAGGAATCTTTTGTTTCATCCCACTCAATAAGACCTCTGTATTTCAAAAACTCTTGTTTTCGATAGCCTGAAAGAAGCTTCAAATTCTTACTATCTCCTACATAAGAGAGCAAATAGGAACCAAGAACTCCAAAATATCCAGCTCTAGATCCACTGTATCCAAGCATGAACCCAAAAACTCTTACGGCTTCTTCCTTCTCCACCAAAATGATCTTGTTCAAACCTCTGCTGAAAACTTGAGATCCAATTACCTTTGAGATAGCTCTCAAAGCCATCATTGGTAGACTTGGAGAGCTTGAAAATCTACTATGATATATTACAATTATTTGATTGTTTAAGTTTCCAATATAATGGCCAAGGCTTTGAGTTTTTCCAAGCTTCATTGGCCTAGAGCCCTTGGGCCTTCCAAGAAAGTTGTCCAGATCTTCAATCTCAATCTATAGAACAAACCACAACAGTACAAGATATAAGATATTTATCTATAATGCATAATAAAGTCTAATATAAACTCAATGGGTAACTTCGAATTATATTTCATACCTTAGGGTGTTCGTCTTCTTCAAGAAGACTATCATCATAAAGATTTATTGAACTCTTGGGCTTCTCATCTGATGGAGACTTCAATCTCTCTTCATACCCTACATCATCAATATGAAGTTTCTTCTAGACCTGTAAGAACTCTTCTTTTGTAGGTAGCCCCCCCTTTTCGTATTCTATGATCTGATTAATACACGTATGTAAGGCTATAGAGCTATCTTGGAAATTCTCTCCCTCAACATCAAGACTTGCTGGAGGTTCTTGTTCATAACCTATAAAATTCATGTCATTTTTGCCCCAACCTGCAAGGATTGCTAAGCAATAATATTCTCTAATATCAAAAAGATGTTGAATATCATTTAGCAACACATATCTCTTCTTGTTGATAAGATAAGTGGGAAATATTGGAACACATGCAAGAGGACCTTCTTCATCAACTTGTGCACTTGGCTCGATCTCCTTTTCTTCCACCATTGTGATATTGTCACTCTTGAATAAACCTACATCAAAACCTTGGACAAGTTGATTCTCAACATCTTCTTGGAATATCTCCTCCTTCTCTTCGACCTCCTTATCCATACTTGCAATATCCTCTAGATTTCTCTATTGGTCTATATCTGGAGAAGAATTTTCCATGTATTGAAGATACACAATAATTCCAACGTCCTTGTGGATCAGAAGGCATTGGTGTTGGTACCTGTGGAAAGGGCAACATGTTTCTTTCTTTCTGAATTCCTCATCAATGAGGTTGAACCTGCCTAGCAAAGTTGACCTAGATGTATTGGTGGCTCCCGTGACATCACTATAATGAACAAATCCATTGACTTCCAAACCTTGCACATGTCTATCATAAAAACATATGTACTCCTTAGGTTTATCTTCAAGATCCTCCAATAACTCCTTCAAATCAAAAGGAACATTGAAAATTTCCCTGATATAGCCAAACTTGGAAGAATTTCCAGTGGTGTGTAAGAAATCAAAGAGCCTATCATCAGATGTCTCAATTATCTCCTCCTCATCCATTCCTTCCAGAGATAGCTTCCTCTTTGTCATCTTGACCAGGAAAGTATTTATCCCTGAAAAAAAAACAGAATAGAACCAATATCCAATAAAACAAGATGGAACCATGGAAAGAGGCCCCAAAATTGATTTTCCAAGACAAAAAAATCAAAAAAGGAGAAATTTTTTTAGTTGACCGGTGAAACGTGAAAATTCAAGTGTCCAAGGCAAATGCCTGTGAAGAAATCGCGTTTCACCGGACACTACCTTGAAGACAAAAATTATTCCAATATCTCGCCGGTGAAACGCGATACTTAGCAAAATATCACTATCAGAGATATTGTTTCACGTTTCACTGGTCAAAATATGCAAATCAAGAAGAGAAACATGAACTATAAATTAATTCTATGGAAACACAGAAATTGATGATGAAACCGTTTTTGGAAAAGCTATGC
Source organism: Lygodium microphyllum (assembly GCF_053477565.2). Lineage (NCBI taxonomy): Eukaryota > Viridiplantae > Streptophyta > Polypodiopsida > Schizaeales > Lygodiaceae > Lygodium > Lygodium microphyllum. The sequence goes on along the minus strand of NC_141140.1, from coordinate 35,289,543 downwards.
TGCTTTTAAAAGATACAAAGCACATAACATCTGTAATTATTCAAGTGTTATAAAAAATTCTTTCTATATTAATCAAATTTATTTTGTTAAAATACTTATAATAAAAAAAATTTGTTACTTATCAAAGATTGTTGAACTGCTCTCCACACAAGAAGCAAGGACCTTGAAGGGAAGTCGAGACGAAATTTCGGCAGAAAAGAAGACAATGTCAGAGAAATGGCTTTGAAATACTTTTATATTGACTATTAAGCATGTGGTGATAGTTCCAACGAAAAAGTTTGTGTAATAATGGAAAAATACGTGTATACATGTCTCACTTAACACACCGTATCAAAGTCCTCAGAAGACGTGCGCACTCTCTTTTTCCAAAAATACGTCACATGTGTGTTACATAACCCTTTTTCAAGTTTAAAAAAAATTCCGGTAAGCGAGAGTACGTCACACGTGTGTTATTAACACTTTGCCAAGAACGTTGAGTCCATGCAAATTCACCGCCTTCACCTTTCATCGTATTTCATCGCTACTCCACCTTTACCTTTGGTGTTCCTTCCAATCTCCAAGCATGTCACTGCTTCCCCAACAAAGGAATCCTTCGAGTATATTGTCGTCTTTAGGCTGAGATTGTGAAGAACAAGCTAAAAAGAAGGTATGGTTTTTGCATCTTGCTTTTCAATAATCCATTCAATGCATTCTTTTGATACTTTTCCTTAATCCTTTATGTTATTATGAGCTTATGACCACTACAAAAGAAATTTTTCCACAGTGGGAGCATTCCTTAATGTTGTGGAGATTTAAGGAAATCTTCAAACTTCTTCCCTAATTCTGTGGATATTTTATGTAATCTTAAAAGCTTTCCTTAGATCAAAGCTCTTTTTTCTTGGTTTTGTCGATTTTTATACTATTCATGAGTTGTCCGGTGAAACACGAAAATAAGGTGCTTCAAGCAAGTCTCACAGCTTAAATTCGCGTTTCACTAGACACAATGGACAACAAGTCCAGTGAAACGCGAAAAGAAGCAGGTATAAGGAGGCGCCTTGCTTGACACTCGCATTTCACTAGACACCTTGAGAAAAATTCAGCTGAAACGCGAAAACGCCATGCAACATGGATACCTCTTGTCTAGGACTCGCGTTTTGCTAGACATGCTGGAAAAGAAGTAACATGTCTTTTTTTGGCAGATGGCTAGGACTAAGGCAACAACAAGAAAAGAGAAGATTGATCCTAGGGATTTAGCATCAAAGATTCATCAGTCTTCAAAGCCTTAGAAGCTCTCTAGAAAGTCAAAGCCAAGGAGAAAGTTTTCTCAAAATGTCAGGTGCCTAAGGGAGATTAGGAAGGCAGTAAATGCTCTTGACAATGCAATTCCAAAGTTTTCTTTTCAGAGGCTTGTCAGGGAAATTTGTGACAAATATAGTTTGGATAGTTTCAGATGGACAAGAACAGCTCTTAATTGTATACAAGAAGCCACAGAGGATTTTTTAGTTGAGTTTTTTCAAGATGCCTACATTTGTGCTGCTCATGCTCATAGGCTCACACTCATGGACAAGGACATGGTAATTCTTAGGAGGCTAAGATATAGATTTTCAAAGGTCCTTGAGCCAATTCCCCTCACTGATATGAAGACATTTAATATCCTTAATGTGCCCCCAGCTAGGAGAAAGAAATATGATTCTGCTCTCAGGGTTGAGGATGTCACCCATGAGAAGGATACAAGGCAACATGAAAAAGAGGAGAAAGCTAAAGAGGAACAAGCAGATAAATGGAGAGAGTATAGGAGGCAAAGGGTTGAAGAAAGGGAAACAGAGCAACTAGAGTCCTTTGAAAATGAGCTAGCCACCCTTCTTGAAGCAGCTAATCCAAAAGGATTCAGTGTGTTTTTTTTCTTACCTGGTGACTTAGGCAAAAGAACTGAGGTTATCTCCTTTGATGATGCATGTGTTCAGATTCTTAAGGATAAAAGAAGAGAAGTAAATGACAGTATTATTCTTGTTGGCCTAAGGTATGTCCATCCATAATTACTTATACTTTTTGATATTTTTTTAACAATAAGATTTTTCTTGTTTATACTCACTATTTCTATGCCTTTTCTAGGTGTATAATGCATGAGTTTCCTTTGGATATACAACAAAAAATTGAGGTTCTTGATCCATCTATCTCATTCTTTATGAGGAATGAGCTTGATACAAGTTTTATTGAGCACTGGCTCAATTTGATTGACTTCGATACTTTGGAGCTCCTTATAATTCCATATAATGAAAAGTAAGTGATTCAATATTCTATTAGAGTTTTTGAGGATTTTATCCTACTAATTTGTTGAGATATGATTGCTTTTAGTTCTCATTGGAGCTTGATTGCAATAGACCTTGTGGATAAGCAATGCTTTTTAATCAACTCTATGAAAGGAACCCATGGAAATGCTAAATTGTAAGTTATATTATCCAAGGGCTCCTTGATATTTCAATTCTTTTTTTTGTAAGTACTCTAAATTTCAACATATTTTATATATAGAGGTGCCAAAAGATTAATTGAAGAGCTAGAGAAAACTTGTATGCCGTCGATTTGCTTGCAACAATGCAATATAGATAAGTTGCGGTAGGTAATTCATTAAAATAATTGAAACATGAGTTTATTCTATGAACTACCATTCGTCCTCTTTATAGTTTTACTTTGTGTTGGTGGTTGCAGTGTCCCCATCAGGATGATAGCCATTCTTGTGGCTGGAGGGTGATTGCAAATGCTAGAAGAATGGTTAATTTTGTTTATCTTAATGATGATAAACATGTAAAGGTAATATGAAAGATGCTAAACTTTAAGATAGATATTAATTGCAAATAGTCCATTGATGATAAAAATATAGTGTATTGTAAGAACAATAATGAACTAAAACTCTTTTTTCTATAAATGTGTAACAGTTTTCGAAGGATTGCTATACATCTGAGCATGTTTGGTACATCAGAGCAAAGCTCTTGAAGTATATAATGGTCAATTGTATACAACCAACAACAGAGATTGGTGGGGATTTGCACCATGAAGGAGATGCGGTGCCTATAACCACGGAAAGCAAATCCATAGCTTCAACACCTTCTATACCCAAGACATCAAAGAAAGGCAAAAGGACTCCTAGAAAGGATAGTTCTCCAAAAAAGAAATAGCTTTGCCATATCGCCTTGTAAGCCTTCATATATAGAAATTTGCCCTTCAGCCCTTGTATATCTCATAGAGATGGCAGATAGACATCTGCTACAAAATTTGTACATATATTTTATATTGATAGTAAAGATATCTTTTCTTGAATGTCATTGCAGTGTATATTATTTTCTCTCCTTTTCGATATCTGCAAAAAATAAATTACAAATGTTTGTTAGTTAGAAAGTGAGATCTTGATATACATCTAAGTAGATATAATATGATGTGAAAACTTACTTGTTTCTTGTCAAGTTGGAATACAAAGGAGCATGGTAGTTCAATGTCTTCATTTTGTAAATCCATCCTCACTTGATGTAGCGTACATGATTTTCTGATCTTTAAGATTGCAATAATATCCTCGTTGAACCAAATATCAAGATCCACTATAGGATCCTTGCTGAAATCATTAAGATTCTGGTCTAAAGCAACTAGACTACTACCAACAAAATGCCATCAACTATAGTAAAAGCTAAGGATAAAATTTTGAGTAGCAATCATATATTTACAAGCTATAGAGTCTTGATCTATCTTACATATAATTTTTCCTTCTGTCCTTGTATCCCATCCTTCATCAACAAATTGTATGATATGATCATATGTTAGTCTCTTCACTGAAAGCATGGTTTTTGTTATTCTTATCTCCATATTAGAGAAGAAATCAATAAATATATTAATAGGCATAAATAAAGTAACTTTGCTTAGCCTACTTGAGATATTAGATTTTAGTACTTTCTGGATCTCAGAAAATATCTTACATCTATAGCCCTCACTAGTAGCTGGACTTGGCAAAGGCCACTCAAAGCTTGAAAAATCTGGCAAAGGAAAGAGTTTTATTGATCCCCATTGGCAACGCCACATAGGAATAACATAAGAATGGTCATAAAAGAATATTCCATTCTCTGCAAGCTCTGTCTTCTTTCTGCCTCTATACATTTCTTCTCCAATTGAACCATGTATAACATCAATAACATCAATAATAGATTCCACTGGTTGCCATTCCTCAAGATTAGAGGGATAGACATCTAAAAGACAAACAAATATTATAATGGAAAAACCTAAACCATGTTTAAGAAAGGAAAAACTTTAAGAATCAAATTCTTACAATTTGGTCTATGCATTGGAAGCTTTGAAGATCCAGGTTTCAAACAGAGCTCTCTATGCATGAACACATGTTGCACTAGTACCTCTTTGATGCTATTCTTATTTGCTCCAAGCTTAAAATCTCGGATTCTACCCTTCCAAGCAGAGATAAACGAGCTCTCATGTCTTTGCCTTTTTCCACGTTTTGCTTGTTGCATGGTGATCCAACTACCTTTGCTAATGATAGTAGGAATCCATCTTCCATCAGTTTGGAATGAGTTAAACACTGATATGGATGTGATTTGGGAGCTTGGACGCCTTGTTGAAGGTCGAATTTCTGTATCCATGGTAGAAGAGAGAGATACATGCACAGAGAGAGAGAGAGAGAGAGAGAGAGAGAGAGAGAGAGAGACTGGGCTACCATAACAGAGGGAAAAACAATAGAGGAATAAAAGAAAGGAGGGAAAAAACTGAGCGCCATGCTTTTCACCAATTTGAATTTCGATTACATCAGTCATTATCATTAATCTAGAAACATCACTAAATAAAAGTAGCCGAGACTCTATGCCATTAATGCAAAAGATGTCATAATCACGAATATAAGAGACTAAAAATACATAATAAAAATATAAATTCGTAATATTATCATATTTATATATTTTTGTAAAATAATTTTTTAATTTTTTTAAATAGAAGTTCCGTTACAGAGGTTTTGCTCTTATTGGTCTAGAGCACTCTCTCTCCACATCCTAAAAGGCATTTTCGAGACCTCAAAACTCCCCTAATGTGGATGCTCCAAGTACGAAGTATCCTGTGGTCCCATGCCAATCTCCTGACACAACTCGGTATAAAATGGAAGGTCGATAGACATGTCACCACAAAATAATGAGTCCACCTTGTTCTCAAAGAATTCTTAACTCCTGTATTTCCATCATTGCTGCTCAATGCTAGCTCCTCTACATGCTCCAAGCTTTCGATGGCCTCCACCCCTTGCAATATCAACCCCTCTATTTGCATATTGTCCTCATCTATGCTCGGAACATCACTTTGATAATATATTCTTGCACTTCGGAGAGTTGAAGGTATAACATACAACCATTGAGGTTGTCGAAGATTTGGATAGAAGATTACCTATTCACAAAACACGTACAAGAGAGATTTAACTATTGTGACATGTACCATGTCGTAATACAATTAACAAACAAATGAGTTCATGCACTTGCTCACAATGGGCCAGAAACACAAAGATGTTGTGCAAATTCGTCCATTTTTTTTCGGAATCTATTTCGACAAATCCAGATGGACCTCATCAAACTGTTGCTCCAACTCCTTCAAGTACCACTTTGAACCACTGCACATTGAATAGTATCATGTAGAAGCTACAGGAATCCACTGTAACAATACTTTGCAAGTTCCCAAAATACTCCATCTCATCTATAACCGTGTTTGGATCCGTTGCTCATCATCGGCTCTCTTGCTCGAACCTTTCCATGATATCACAGTCTGTTGTGGAGCGGATTTTGTCAATACGCTCCATACAGAAATGCCGTCCGTGCGACCACACTACACTATATATTTTGCATTGTACATTGAAACACTCAATTAATTTTCGCATATAAAATAGAGATATGACAAACCCTAAACATGTCATCACCTTTGGACAACATCCCCTCGAGAATTCCCACTCCTCGGTCGAGATCTCCGTCTCTTCGCGAGATGCTGCAGTCAAAGCTCCATGCAACCATCGTGTTGAGATAAACCGCGGCATCTCCTTCATGCCCTTAGGATATCAAATCAGTCGATGGCGTATACTACGTTAAAATTTAGATCGTGCTTCCTCTCGATCTTGCCTAGCTTGCTGGTACCTGGCGAGCCACATCTCCATAGAGACATGGTGCAACTTACAAAAGGGATTCACTTTCATCTCTATTGCAGCATCCATTCTTTTTTCTACCCCATTTCCAACCACCACATCTCCAGTCAGTCTATCATCGTCCTTCAGCAACCATAGCATACTATTGTCTGGATCCACCGTTGGTAGCCATTGTGAAATATGCACTAGCACCTCAGACACCAATCAACCTTCAGCCATGCTACCTTCTGGCTGAGCGCATTGTCGCACAAAGCCTTTTAGGGTTTTCGTGAAGCGCTCCAAGAAAAACATCCATCATGTATGGACAGGTCCAGGAATCTCCACTTCATCTACAAGATGCACAAGAAGGTGGATTTATATCGTGAATATGTTGGTAGGCAGGTATTTCTCAAAAAGACAGACCGTCTCCGCTACTCCCCGTCTCATGGATTCAATAGAGGACGTCTTAATCTCCTTCTGTGAGATCCGTTGCACTAAAGTCGACAACCTGTAAATGGCCCCGCGTATTTTTGGAGTAAGGCATCCTGCGATCGCGATCGGTAGTACAAACTACCACAAATGAGAAAGCATTATGAACAATGACTACACTCCAAATAGCAAAGTGCGCAAGCCACTTACAATCCATTCGTAGTATAAACCTGACATATCTTATGCTAATCATGGGATTTTAGCCCTAATAATTGGTCGTTTTTAGAAAACACAGACCTGAGAGAAGTGATTGATCTACAGAGTCAGATAAATCTGGAAAAGGGGCGATCATAAAGAAAGGGAATCTGCTGATGGAGGTGTTCCATTAGAGGCATACTTCAAAGGGAAAGCTCCAATGCCTGAGGAGTGAAATTTCTTAACCAGTGAGATGACTTTAAAGTGGTTGAAGCTGAGATTTGGAGCATACAGACGTCCAAGAAGAAAGCAAATGAGTCATTTTGTGGCATGCAGTTCATTCAATTTCAATATCGTGGATTACCAAGGAGTTCTTCGAATGACCTGCAATACTAATAGGGAGGGTTGTTTGAGCAGATTGATCGAGGCACTATTTCAATGAGCTGCTAAACACGAACACTACTGGCAAGGATGGTTTCTGTGATATTTGTAGGCTGGGGGAAAAGGTTTTTCCATTCAGTGAGTAGTGGTATTCTGAGGACACAATGGCCATCCAACAAAACTTGCAGACATTCGCTGAAGGAAAAACCAAAGCGGTAGCACAGATAGAGTAAAGGGGGCCCTTTTGGTGGGCTTTCATGCGTGATGGTTTCTGTCATCAACACCATAAGAAGCAACTGTCATGGAGAGCATGCTCTGCAGTAGTACAGTATTCCATGAATACACAATTGTCCTTTAAATGATGTGCCCACTGTATCATTGTGACAAGGGAAGTTTAGAGATGAAGTCCATAATTTGTGACTTCTACAGTCCAACCAAGGAAAAGCACAAGCTCTAGGTCTATATTCAACTTCTGGAGGGTCAAGGAATCGTCATGAGTATAGAAGGTGTTTGCTTGTAAATGAATTCTAGATTGCAAGACTAATCGAGAGAAGATGGGTAATCTAATTATGCTGATGATAGCACTACACAAGATGGTGATCTGCTTGTGAGAAGTAGAGACCAGGCAGTTGTGAACTAGTCACAGACAGTGTATGTTTTGATAGGATTGATATCTTGCAGCATTAAATGTGGAGGACATGAACATGAGAGAGGCAGCAGCAACATGAATCAAGCACAGGAGGGCGTGGTGTATACTACACTGATGACAAACTGTTATAGACCAGGATATTCTCATATGCAGATACTAAACAGCATAGAATTGTAAACTGTTTGGAGGAGCTGCATCATTTCTGATAAGATTCAAAAACTCTTGCTTTGACAAGATCAATTATTTGCCTTTCCCTGTGGGTTTATTGTTAAGTCTGTGGGTCCATGGATCGGTTGATGCTGCTGAAAGGACAACGCTGAGATTTTTGTCTGTAGTTGATAAACAGATTTATACTGTAGGTATCTATGTTGAAGGATGGATTCTATGCTCAGCTGAAAGCTTGCTTTTGGTCTTGTCATCGCTACATAGACGAGGTCTCGTTGGGAGCTTGGCAGATCTATTGCTGCTCACAAATCCTGTCTTCTTGTTTATTCGTATGATTGATCTTCTATCCTGAAATTAGTCAAGGTCCTCTGTGGTTGCGACTTTGCTTTTGAAAGCCCTTTGACATCTTTAGGTGAACCTGACGTGAAAGCATCGCATTTAAATTTCAAGATGGGAGATACTTCAGCATCAGTTTCAACCTCTTCTACGATTCCTGCTTTGTCCTCTACTTTAACTCCATCATTGACTGCTGTTTCAAGTACTTCAACAAATGATTTAAAGTAGATTTTGCAAAATATGTCTATGTATATATAGCTTCAAAATAAGAAGACACAATTGTATATGCAGCAACAGCAGCAGTTGCATCAACAACAGTTGTCTCAGCAAAGGCAACTATATTCAGAGCAAGAGAATGCAATCAGTGCGACTAAGGCAATTGAAGCAGTTGAGAATGAAAAGAAGCTATTTGATGGCCATAATGTATTGGCTTATTTGAAGATGTATGAGATCAAGATGGGATTTTTTGGAGTACCAACAAGACTTATGAGTAAATATTTTATTCGCCTTGTCACACCCGCCTTGAGGGCAAAAGTGACTGATCTTTTCCTTCAAAATTCACATTGGCAAGATTTTAAGAAGACCCTGAGAGAGGAGTATTTTCTTGAAGACTTTGGGATGGCTACACGGTGGTCATTCCAAGAGTGGGTCTACATGCCAAACAAAGGTCTAGCTGCTTCAGAATTGATACGAGAATTTGAAGAGAGGTATAGTCAGCTTGATGCTATTGACCAAAGAGCATTGGATGTTGAGAAAGTTGAGCTTTTCTTGCAAGCTGCAGATCCTGCTCTTCAGGAAGAATTAGGAGAGCTTCTTGAGGATCGCACAAAGCCTATGGGTCTTAAAATGGATTGGCAAGATGCCCAGGATGCAGTCTCGACTTTGACCAAGAGGAGGATATGGAAGACCCGCCTACAGAATGGATCCATGACATTGACGCCATCTTCTGCTCCTATGCCTGCTTCTACCCTTGTCATTTCCTCTCTTCCTCAGCCAGTTTCTTGGCCTTTGCCAGTGCCTACTATTTCTAATCCTCCTGTTCCTCCTATTCTAAGACCGATGTCGGCGCCTTTTGCTCCAAAACCATCCACTCAATGGTTCCTTCATCTCTTGATGACATAATCAAAGGCATAATGGATTTGACACTGGAGTCTGTCAAAGCAAAATTGGTGGAAAAATTGAAAGAGCAGTTTGCTTTGACTGCGTCTACTATTTCTTCTAGTGCTCCTACTGCACCTAGGAGTGCTCCTAGTGCACCTAGGAGAGATCGAAGATGTATTTGGTGTGATAGTACGGACCATCAACATTGCAGGGATTGTGAAACTTTTCAATATGCAAGGAGGAAGGATTTGGTATTTTGGGGACAAGATGGCAAGATCTGGTTGACTGAAATAGGAGCTCTGCTTGCTACCAATTTTGGGAAAGGCGGAATGAAGAAATTAGTAGATGATATGACTGCATGTACTTCTTATGTGGAAGCTAGAGGAGATGCTTCTATATATAGAGTCCAGATTGAGAAAGGATCGGAGAGTCAGTCATCATTATGGACCTATGCTATGGAGACGACAAATAAAGGGAAAATTCAACAAACTGTTTTGACTAGTGCAGGTTCTAGCATCAGATCTAAGACAGGTTGGGATTCGCCTGTTGACAGGTACACTATTTATGCCTACTTGGATAAGTCTCAGGGAGCAGATGTACTTGTTGAGGAGAAGCGTAAGAGGGATGAAGAGAATCCAAATGCAGCTAAAAATACTAGAGGGGGTGAGTTTTTACTCCACCTACTGCAAGGCCGTCTTTGAGACCAGGGCCAGAACGACAGATGAAAGATGCTCAAAAGACAGAAAAGAGGCAAGAGCCTAGAGAGAGAAAGTAGCCAGGGTTTAGATTGATGTTTGATATTGAGACATCTACGGACATGAAGAAAATCTTTAATGATAAGATACTTGGCAGTGAGGTGACTTTTACTATTTCTGAGGTTTTGTGCATCTTGAAAAGAGAGTTTCAAGATCAGTTCCAAGAAGTCCTGAAGAGGAAAAGACATGCATTGCCTACTACTGAAACATAGGGAGTTTTGATTGGAGAGTTGGATGAGGATGAGGATGAGGATGAGGTTATGGTTGAGAATGCTTCTGTTTTTCGGCAGACAGAGAAGAGGGTTCAGCCTATGCATTATGCTGAAACTGATGAGCCTATCTTGGTACTGTGTAGTCATTTTTCACGGAGTCATTGGGCTAGGGAAACTACAGAAACAATGGTAAAAATTGGAGAGAAACAGGTGCCTTACGTTGCTTTGGTGGATCATGGTTCAAAGATTAATCTCATGGTTCGTGGAGTTTATGAAAGTAATAGATGGCCTATGGATGCAGAGCATGGGTGGCGTATGAGAGCCGCCAATAACACTGCAGGTGATTTCTATGCTGCTTGTGCTAGTGTCAGGATTTCTATTGGAGATGTAGAGGAGGATTTCCATTTCTTTGTACAGGATTCATGCTCTTACCCCATAATCCTTGGACACCCATTCATCACAGAGATGCGCATGGAGATGAAAGTAATGGATGATGGATCTGCTTATGCATGGATTCGCAGTAAAGATGGTATGAGATCAGTCTAGTTTATGACTGTGTGTGTAAATCATGCTAGAAATAGGGATACTCTTCGAGACGCACCTTTGCCCACTGTGAGGGATTCAGATTTTCATTAGGTATCACTGTTCTGTGAGATGACGGTGGTACAGAGCAGAGGAGATTGGAGTTATCGCCTCTTGGTAGCAGTGTTTTCTCCTCCAATTTTGTTGGAATTTCAACAAACAATTCGATGAGTTATTAGAAGATTTCTAAGTTGCCTAGAGCTGCAAGGCAGGACATATGCAGAAAGGAGAAAAATTTGAAAAATGCAGGTATTTTAGAGGATGATGAGCATATAGATGGGATGTATGATAGTATGGTTTGTGCAGATACGATGACAGAGATGGAAAATATGCTGAAAACTGATATGCAGAGTTGTCACAGTAATGTATCAGTGCAGTCCTTGGACATGTTTCATGAAATTTCAGATTTTGTGTCACAGATAGAGTCAGAGGCTGAGGTGACTCAGCAAAAAGTGTTGAGTGCTGAAGAAATTCAGCAAACAGAGTTTTCGGCTAATCATGATCAGTCTACAGAGATATAGAGGGCTGACAACTTTCAGCCCTAACAGAGCTGCTGAAATATTTCAGCATCCAGAGTTTAGGGTTGTTTCCATGCAGTCCATAGAGCAGAGGGCTGAGGATATTCAGCCCCCACCAGAGTGCAGAATTGCTGATTTACAGCAAGATTTGAGTGATGCATAGGATCATAATGAAGCCAGGGTTGACACAAAATACAAGATTGTGGATAAGAAGGTGAAGCCAGTAGCTGGACCGCTTCCACCTGATAGTGTTCAACAAATAGAGAGGATTGCCAAGCAGCCAATTTTGGGGAATCCAGAGCATATAGGCCATAAATTTTCAGCAGAGACTCTTGCTGAATTAAAAATTGGAAATGGTGATTTCTTGCTACCCTTAGAGAAGAAATGCTTTCAGGATATGCTTGAGCAACATGGAATGGGGTTTGCTTTCTTCTTGCATGAGATTGGATGTGTGAATCCAGATATTGTTACCTCTATGGGGATCTTTACTATTCCTCATATTCCATGGAACCTTGGACCTATTCCAGTGCCTAGGGCACACCTACCAAAGTTAGTTGATTTGTTGAATGAGAAAATCAGGATGGGAATCCTAGAGCCATCATCTGCGGCATACTCAATAGGGAAAGAGAGAGGGAGAGGAAGAGAGAAAAAATTAAACATAATAGGGAAGGAGAGGGAGAGGGTCAGTGAGGGAGAGGAAATGAGAGAGGGAGGGAGAGATTGTTGTTTTATTGTTTGTTGTTGTAATAGTAGTAGTTTTTTTTTCCTTTTCTTGTTTATTGTTGTTTAGTTTTCTTGTTTTCATTGTAGTAGTAGTAGTAGTAGTAGCAGTTTCTTCTTTTCTTATTTCTTGTTATTATAGTAGTAGTAGTAGTTATTGTTGTTGTTGTTTTTTTTTCTTCTTTTCTTGTTTATTATAGTGGTAGTGGTAGTCATAGCCATAGTCGTAGTCATGGTTGTAGACATAGTCCTGGTCGTGATTGTAGTCGTAGTCGTGGTTGTAGTCATAGTCATCGAAGTCGTGGTTGTGGTAGTAATGGTGGTTTTCTTATTTGTTGTTGTTGTTGTTGTAGTAGTAATAGTTTTTTTTTGTTTTCTTGTTTATTGTTGTCTAGTTTTCTTATTTGGTGTTGTTGTCATAGTAGTGGTAGTAGTAGTAGTTTTTTCTTCTTTTCTTGTTTATTATAGTGGTAGTGGTAGTGGTAGTGGTAGTGGTAGTGGTAGTGGTAGTGGTAGTGGTAGTGGTAGTGGTAGTGGTAGTCATAGTCATGGTCGTGGTCATGTTCGTCGTCGTCATAGTCGTAGTCATAGTCATAGTCATAGTCGTAGTCGTAGTCATAGTCGTAGTCATAGTCATAGTCATAGTCGTAGTCATAGTGATAGTCGTAGTCGTGGCCATGGTTATAGTCATAGTCGTGGTCGTAGTCATAGTTGTAGTTGTAGTAGTGGTTTTCTTTTTTGTTGTGGTCGTAGTCGTAGTTGTAGTTGTAGTCGTGGTTACAGTAGTAGTAGTGGTTTTCTTGTTTGTTCTTATTGTTGTTGTTGTTGTTGTTATTGTTGTTGTTATTGTTGTATTAGTAGTAATAGTTTTTTTTGTTTTCTTGTTTATTGTTGTCTAGTTTTCTTATTTTTTGTAGTGGTAGTAATAGTAGTTTTTTTTTTCTTTTCTTTTTTGTTGTAGTAGTTGTTGTCTAGTTTTCTTATTTGTTGTAGTGGTAGTAATAGTATTTTTTTTCTTTTTTCTTTTTTCTTTTTTTTTTGTAGTAGTAGTAGTTGTTGTTGTTGTTGTTGTTGTTGTTGTTTTAGTAGAGAGAGATATATGTTTTGTTAAAGAAAATGAGAGACAGGGAGGACGATAAAAAGGAAGAAGGAACGAGAGAGAGGGAATAAGCATACAACATAATAAAGAAAGACAAAAAGAGAGAGAGATGGAAGGAGAGAAGAAAATGAATGGATAAAAAACAAAGAGAGAGTAGTCGCGAGGTCCAGTGAGGTCCGGTGCAATACCACGAGACGAGAAACACTCCAACATACGTTAATTTGTAGGTGGGTGGGTGGAGACTTTACATACGTTAATTTTTGCCGAGTTACAAGAGAAGAAATCCCTTCTCAAACAATTTAAGAAAGAAAAAAAGCATGATAACAAAAACAAATTGTTTGTCATAACATAGACAAAATGGAAAACGATGAAGGTCTTGATGTTCAAGATCACGAGGTAATGTTTCCCTCTCTTTCCTCTCCCTCCCTCTCCCTCTTCCTCTCCCTCTCTCATTTCCTCTCGCTCCCTCACTCTCACCCTCTCTTTCTCTCTTTCCCTATTATGTTTAATGTTTTTTCTCTTATCTCCTCTCCCTCTCTCATTTCCTTTTCTCTCTTCCTCTCCCTCTCTCATTTCCTCTCCCTTCCTCTCCCTCTCCCTCTCTTTCTCTCTTTCCCTATTATGTTGAATGTTTTTTCCCTCTCTCTCTCTTTCCTCTCCCTTCCTCTCCCTCTCTTATTTCCTCTCCCTCCCTCTTGCTCTCCCTCACTTTCTCTCTTTCCCTATTATGTTTAATGTTTTTTCTCTTATCTCCTGTCCCTCTCTCATTTTCTTCTCTCTTACTCTCCCTCTCTCATTTCCTCTCCCTCCCTCTCCCTCTCCCTCTCTCTCTTTCTCTCTTTCCCTATTATGTTTAATATTTTTTCCCTCTCTCTCTTTCCTCTCCCTCCCTCTCCCTCTTCCTCTCCCTCTCTCATTTCCTCTCCCTCCCTCACCCTCTCCCTCTCTTTCTCTCTTTTCCTATTATTTTTAATGTTTTTTCTCTCTTTCTCTTCGTCTCTCTTTCCCTATTATGTTTAATGTTTTCCTCTCTTTCCTCTCCCTCCCTCTCCCTCTTCCTGACGCCATAGAATAGTTGCTATCAGCGTTGCTATGCTGATAGCGACATATGTAGTAAATTTGCGACTCTAATAGTAATGATAACAGGGGAAAAAAAATTTGTGGCAGGACCACAAATAGCACTATGTGCTTTATTTGGGCCATATAAAAGAGTTTTAGTAAGCATATATACAATCACCAGGATGGAATCATACCCTCTATGTATAGTAAGTAGGCCCACTATAAGACTAATACATAAAATGAATATAAGATCACGTAATGAAAGTGACGATACAATCATGGCAAGATACAAAGGATGATAATAACATAGTGCATAGAAAATGTCTACATAAATCACATGACCAAAAAAGAAGAGCATGTGGGCTACATGGATCGAAGGGCGAGCTATAGATCCTCTCCATCCAAAAGCTCGTCCTGCCGCAAAGGAGTATCAAACAGACTCTGCAAAAAAAAGAAACAACTCTACACATCAGTCCACCATACAATAATGCATTTTAATTAAAATTAGTAACTACAGATAAGAAAGATAAGTGACTTATAGGGCCATCATATCCATATAATCAGTCGATCAATGCAGTGAGACTATGTCTCTCTACATATCGATTCTATAGGTTGGTGGGATCACGGTGTCGTATTGCTGCGCATTCGAGGTGTGAAAACCATCCAACAGTTGTGTGTGTGATTTGATACTTTGTACATACTTAGTTGTTGTGTTTACATTTATTTTCTGCGTATGAGTATAGTGGGGAGAAGATTGGAAGCAGAGTGGTGGATATGTTTGTGAAGAATGGCAAGAGCTTAAGGTCCTTGTGATGAAACCCACTTGAAGGTGGACGAGACAGGTTTTTTTTTATTTCAAAATCATGGTGTTAGGAAGTGACACACATGGAGCTAAAGGTTGGGGAGTCAAAATGGTAGACTACTTTTACCCACAAATTGGTCTACCTCTATCACTGGTTTGACACCTGTGCTTGAAGCATTTTACTCAATCTATAGAGTCGTGGTTGCTGCCGACTTTTTGTGTTGCTCGTGTTCAAGTCCAAACTGGAGTCATGATAGTTGAGATTGGCACCTAAAGATGGATGGCTCCTGAGAAAAGATGATTGGGAAATCGATTACAGTCAGTTCAAGTTCAACCATAATTGGTAAGTGCAAGGGGTCTTTTAAATCTGTGAGTTGTAATAACATACAAAAGCTCAACCTTGCAAAAAGAAAGGTATCTATTCAGTAGAATCTAGAAAGTGATTATGAGGCTTCACAGAAGGAGATGAATTCAGACTCTCTTGATTTCTTGAATCTTGAGAATAGTGATAGTAACATGGATATAAGTGGTGAGGAAGATGAAGAGACCTTATGCTTGGAATTTCAAAGTCAAGGAGGCCATGACTGGGGCCGCTTTTCTGGAAAAAGAAAAAGGGGTCACTTTTCTGAGCACAGGCGTAGAGGGCTATTTCCTAACAAAGCTTTTGAGGGAACCTGCTTTTATCCGGGAAAGAAAAGAAAGAGCTTTTTTTGAATCGTGAGAGAGGGAAAATAGAATCGGAAGGAAGGGAAATAGAGAGGACTCTGTGGCTCAACAGGGGACTGGTTTTCTGGGCGAACGTATATGGCATATGGAAGTAGGAGGTGGGAAGTCTTGGGTTCGGCGGGCCGGAGGTTCAGCAAGGTCAAGGTATTCATATTCGGATTGCTCGACCACGCGCGAAGAATAATCTGAACAACTTGCGTTAAGTTTATCCGAATCTGTGTAGATTCTATTATTGTAGAACAAGACCGTACACCATAATCTGCAGCCATGGTCAAAAGAAAGACAGTTCGCCAAAAGATTAGTAAGAAGGAATTCAAGAAGGTACAAGTGATGGATGAGGAGGCGAACTCTACACAAGTGAACGGCACAAAGAGACAGTGAAAGGAGAATTTCTGAATCTGAATCTTCCTAAGAATCATATCTGACCTGGGAGACAATTCGAAGGGGACGGCTACTGTGGTAGAGGGGAAGGAAGGGACTTTGGTGAGCTGGACGACAAGGACGAAGCTGTAGGTGAAGACGACGAGCTCTGGATTGAGAAGGACGATGATCTTTACGATTGGTTTTACTATGGAGACTGTGGGCTGAGACATGGATTCGTCTTTTGTGGAGTCTGTGAGCCGAAACACTGATTCGATTTCTTTTGGAGACACACTGATTCGATTTCTTTTGTAGATGGGAGCAACAGAAGCAGCGCTGCATGCCAAGATTGATGCCATCCCTTCAAAAACTCTCCTGCAATAAAGTATGGTGAACCTGCCTTGCTTCAGATCGACTCCTCCAGCCTTTGCGACATCGGTGATGTAGATCGTCCTGAAATCCTAGTGCTCCCGAAGCTTTTATTAGAAGGTTCAGATGATTGACTTTCAAGAAGACAAGTTTTTTTAGATTGGATTTTGGCCATTTCTGTTATTTCCGCCATGTGCCATGGACCTATGCAAGGCAATTTCTGTTTTACACATGTAAACAGGAGAAGATGAAGCACTGCTGTTCTAAATGCATCAAAAACAAGTGGAAGCATTGATTTTGATGATCTTTTGGAATACCTTATAAATAATGTTCAATAATCTGAAGAGAAATCCAAGTCTGTCTTCATTGATGGAATCTTAGTATATCTGAAAGACAAGGAATACTTTCATAATCACTTCTTCTTTGGGTATCCATACTCTTGCTACAATTGGGAATTGATTAGGTTGTTACCTTTCCTTCATCATGCAAAGTCTCGTAGCTACGATAGTGATAACAGTAGCATTGAGACAGAGCTTGTATTTCATACCCAAAGAAACTTAAACAGTCTACGATTGAGGATTCAGATTTGCGACCTTATAAGAATGTATGTGATAAATAAGAAGGATTGAATTCATAAGAGATCATTGATAATTTAGAGATTGATCCATCGACTTCTAACAGATTTGACTTCATTCTCTCGCTTGATCTTCTAACTTGAAATTTATCAAGGACTTCTGAAGTTGCGACATTGCTTTCGAAACCCTTCGACATCTTTGGTGAACCCGACGTGAAAGCATCGCAGAAATTTCAGGATGGGAGATACTTCAGCCTCTATTTCAGCTTCTTCTACAACTCCAGCTGCGTCTACTTCAGCTCCATCAATGACTGCTGCGTCAAGTACTTCAACAGAGGATCTAAAACAGATTTTGCAGAATATGTCCATGTATATGCAACTCCAAAATCAGCAAACACAATTGTATATGCAGCAGCAACAACAATTGTATCAATAGCAGTTGTCTCAGCAAAGGCAACTCTATTCGGAGCAGGAGAATGCAAACAGCGTGACTAAGGCTATTGAAGCAGTTGAGAATGAGAAGAAGCTATTTGACGGGCGTAATGTTTCAGCATATTTGAAGACATATGAGATCAAGATGGGGTTTTTTGGAGTTCCTGCTAGACTTATGAGTAAGTACTTCCTTCGTCTTGTCACACCTGCTTTGAGGACAAAAGTGACTGATCTTTTTATTCAAAATACACACTGGCAAGATCTTAAGAAGGCCTTGAAAGAAGAATACTTCCTTGAGGACTTTGGTATGGCTACTCGGCGGTCATTCCGAGAGTGGGTCTACATGCCAAACAAAGGTCTCGCTGCTTCGGAGTTGATTCGAGAATTCGAAGAGAGGTATATCAGCTTGATGCCATTGAACAAAGAGCATTGGATGTTGAAAAAGTTGAGCTTTTCTTGCAAGCTACAGATCCTGCTCTTCAAGAAGAATTGGGTGAGCTTCTTGAAGATCGCACGAAGCCTATGGGTCTTAAAACTGATTGGCAGGATGCTCAGGATGCAGTCTCGACTTTGACCAAGAGGAGGATATGGAAGACTCGCCTACAGAATGGTTCCATGACACCTACACCATCATCAGCTCCTATGCCTACTTCTATCCCTGTTATTTCTTCTCCTCCTCAGCCAGTTTCTTGGCCTATGCCAGTGCCTACTGTTTCCACTCCACCTATTCCTCCTGTTCCACGACCGATGCCTACACCTTCTGCTCCAAAACCATCCGCTCCATCGGTGCCTACTTCTCTTGATGACATAATCAAAGGCATCATAGATTTTACACTGGAGTCAGTCAAAGCAGAGTTGGTGGGAAAGTTGAAGGAGCAGTTTGCTTCGACTGCGCCTACTACTTCTTCTAGTGCTCCTACTGCACCTAGGAGAGATCGAAGATGTATTTGGTGTGATAGTACGGACCATCAGCATTGCAAGGATTGTGACTCTTTCCAGGATGCAAGGAGGCAGAATTTGGTATATTGGGGGCAAGATGGTAAGATTTGGTTGATTGAGACAGGAGCTCCACTTGCTACCAACTTTGGTAAAGGTGGAATGAAGAAGTTAGTGGAGGACATGGCTGCGCGTACTTCTTATGTGATAGCTAGAGGTGATGCTTCTGCATATGGAGTCCAGATTGAGAAGGGATCAGAGACTCAGTCAGCGCTATGGACTTATGCTATGGAGACTGCAAACAAGGGGAAAATTCAGCAAACTGTTTTGACTAGTGCAGGCTCTAGCATCAGATCAAAGACAGGTTGGGACTCGCCTGTTGACAGGTATTCTATTTATGCTTATTTGGCTAAGTCTCATGGTGTAGATGTACTTGTTGAGGAGAAGCGTAAGAGGGATGAAGAAAATCCAAGTGCAGCTAAGAAGACTAGAGGGGGTGAGTTTGTTACTCCACCTACTGCAGGACCATCTTCAAGACCAGGGCCAGATCGACAGATGGAGGATGCTCAAAAGAGAGAAAAGAGGCAAGAGCCTAGAGAGAGAAAGCAGCCAGGATTCAGATTGATGTCCGATATTGAGACATCTACAGATATGAAGAAAATCTTTAATGATAAGATACTTGGCAGTGAGGCGACTTTCACTATTTCTGAGATTTTGGGCATCTCAAAAAGAGAGTTTCAGGATCAATTTCAGGAGGTCTTGAAGAGGAAAAGACATGCATTGTCTACCACTGATACCCAGGGAGTTTTGATTGGGGAGTTGGATGAGGATGAGGATGAGGTTATGGTTGATAATGCTTCTGTTTTTCGGCAGGTAGAGAAGAGGGTTCAGCCTATGCATTATGCTGAAATTGATGAGCCTATCATGATACCGCGTAGTCACTTTTCATGGAGCCATTGGGCTAGGGCAACTACAGAGACGATGGTAAAGATTGGAGAGAAACAGGTGCCTTATATTGCATTGGTGGATCATGGTTCAGAGATTAATCTCATAGTTCGTGGAGTTTATGAGAGTAACAGATGGCCTATGGATGTAGAGCATGGGTGGCGTATGAGAGCTGCCAATAACACTGCAGGTGATTTGTATGCTGCTTGTCCTAGTGTCAGGGTTTCTATTGGTGATGTAGAGGAGGATTTTCATTTCTTTGTGCAGGATTCATGCTCTTATCCCATAATTCTTGGTCAGCCATTCATCACAGAGATGCGCATGGAAACAAAGGTCATGGATGATGGATCTGCTTATGCACGGATTCATAGTAAAGATGGTATGAGAGCAGTTCAGTTTATGACTGTATGTGTGAACCATGTTAGAAACAGAGATACTCTCAGAGATGCACCTTTGCCCACTGTGAGGGATTCGGGTTTTCATTAGGTACCGCCGTTTCGCGAGGCGACGGTGGTACAGAGGAGAGGAAATTGGAGTTCTCGCCTCCTGGCAGCAGTGTTTTCTCCTTCGGTTTTGTTGGGATTTCAGCAAACAGTTCGATGAGTTATCAGAAGACTTCTAGGTTGCCTAGAGCTGCCAGGCAGTATATATGCAGGAAGGAGAAAAATTTGAAAAATGCAGGAATTTTGGAGGATGATGAGCACATAGATGGGATGTATGACAGTGTGATTTGTGCAGATACGATGACAGAGATGGGAGATATGTTGAAAACTGATATGCTGAATTGTCACAGTAATGTATTAGTGCAGTCCCTGGACATGTTTCATGAAATTGTAGATTTTATGTCACAGATTGAGTCAGAGGTTGAGCAGCAAAAAGTGTTGAGTGCTGAAGAAATTCAGCAAACAGAGTTTCCAACTGGTTATGATCAGCTTTCAGAGAGACAGAGGGCTGAAAATTTTCAGCCAACAGAGTTTACTGCTGAAATATTTCAGTATTCAGAGTTTGGGGCTGTTTCTATGCAGTCCATAGAGTAGAGGGCTGAGAATATTCAGCCATTGGAGTGCAGAATTGCTTATTTACAGCAAGGTTTATGTAATGCAGAAGAGCATAATGAAGCCAGGGTTGACACAAAATACAAAACTATGGATAAGAAGGTGAAGCCGGTTGCTGTACCGCTTCCACCTGACAGTGATCAGCAAATAGAGAGGGCTGCTAAACAGCAAATTTTGAGGAATCCAGAGCATATTGGTCATAAATTTTCAGCAGAGACTCTTGCTGAATTGAAAATTGGAAATGGTGATTTCTTGTTACCCATAGAGAAGCAATGTTTTCAGGAGATGCTTAAGCGTCATGGAAGGGGATTTGCTTTTTTCCCACATGAGATTGGATGTGTGAATCCTGATATTGTTACTCCTATGGTCATTTTTACTATTCCTCATATCCCATGGAATCTCCGACCTATTCCAGTGCCTAAAGCACACTTGCCAAAGCTGATTGATTTATTGAATGAGAAAATCAGGATGGGAATCCTTGAGCCTTCATCTGCTCCATACTCAAACAGGTGGTTTACAGTTCCAAAGAAGAATGGCACTCTTCGATTTATTCAGGACATGCAGCCAGTGAACAGAGTTACTATAAGGAATGTTGGTATAGGTCCAGTTGTGGATGAGTTTGCAGAGGCATTTGCTGGACGTGCCATCTATTCTTTGGGTGATTTGTGTTCAGGATATGATCAGTTTCAGCTGGCTTTGGAAAGCAGGGACATAACCACCATGAGAACTCCTATTGGGCTTGTCAGGATGTGTACCTTGCCTCAAGGTGCCACTAATTCTGTTGCGCATATGATGAATGCCATGCATAAGGTCCTTCGTGATTACATACCTCAGCTTACTATGCCTTTCTTGGATGATGTGCCCATTAAGGGGTGTGCAGAAGAAGAGAAGAATGAGAGCCTAAATGAGCAGGGATGCAGATACTTTGTGGCTGATCATATTTCAGCATGTGAGAAGATTTTGGCCAGGTTAGAAGAAGTGAACTTGACACTTTCAGGGCAAAAATCTGTTTTTGGAGTGAATGAGGTTGTCATTGTTGGACATATGTGTGGATATTATGGCAGAAAACCCTCACCTGATAAGGTGAATGCTATAGGCAAGATTGCGGAGTATTGTTCTACCACTTCAGAGGTACGGAGATTCATTGGTGCTTGTGTGTTTTATATGATTTGGATACCTCATTTTGCACACATAGCAGATTGTTTGTATCGGCTGCTTTGAAAGGGGCAGAAATTTTATTGGGATGAGAGTCACACTAGAGCCATGCGGAAATTGAAGAAGTTATTGCAGAATGCTCCTACTCTCAGGAAAGCGGATTATAATTGTGAAAGGCCTATTGTATTGACAGTTGACACTAGTCCAATTGGCATAGGTTGGGCTGTGGGTCAAGATGATGCAGATGGAAATAGATATGCTATTCGGTTTGGGGCGAAAGTCCTAAATGAGAGACAGAGGAGATATCCGCAAATCAAGAGGGAGTTATTGGGGATTGTCACAACTCTCAAATGTGACAAGGAGTATTTTATTGGAGCTTCAGTTGTGGTAGAGACAGATTGCTTGCCATTGATTGGTATGATTACGAGTTGCTCTACTTCGGATATAGCCATGTTGAGATGGATTGCATACATCAAGTCATTAAATCCGAAATTTAAACACATAGCAGGGAAGGATAATCCAGTGGCAGATATGTTGTCTAGAGCCAGATATGATGATGAGGAGACTCTACTTGCAGAAGAGGATGATGCAGAAATTTCAGCCACTATGGTTGATCATGTTTGTCATGTCTATGATATTGTGGCTTTCACAGAAGAACTCTATGTTGGAGATTGGTTGCAGATTGGCAGGTACCTTAGTACACTAAGCAAAAGAGATGAATGGACGGATGAAGAGTTCAAGAAGATCAGAAGGAAAGCCTATGGTTATTTTCTAAAGGACGGATTTCTTTGGAAGCATCCGAAGAAAAGAGGCGGATTACCTTTGCGGGTTGTCTACGATAGAGAGACACAGTTACAGGTGATGAGGGAGTTTCATGAGAGTCCTTGGGCTGGTCATAGAGGAGTATGGGCTACTTATGAGAAAATCAAGGGGAAATATTAGTGGAAAGGCATGTATAGAGATGTTTCTCACTTTGTTGAGACTTGCAGAGACTATCAGATGTATTCAGTAGTGCGTCATCGAGATGAGCTTCATCCGACCTATTCGCTATGCATTCATTATAAGTGGGTAGTTGATTTGGTTACCATGCCTATGGGTCTATGGCAGATGAGATACATTGTTTTGGCTAGAGAGGTTCTTACCAATCATGTTGAGGGCAGATCTTTGAGAACGAAGACCACTAGTGCAGTGTGTAAGTTCTTATTGGAGGAAATTTTCTGCAGGTATGGTTGTGTGGGTAAGATCACTGCAGATCGTGGTGAATTGGATGCAGATGAAGCTAGGGAAGTTTTCTCTCAGCTAGGAATCAAGTTGGCTCTAACAACAACATACAATCCAGAGGGAAATGGAAAGAGTGAAAGAGGGCATCCGCCGATAGTGAAAGCATTAGCCAAAGCATGCAGAGGACGGATTGGAGAATGGCCGAGACTTCTACCATTTGCTTTGTGGGCTGATCGTACGACTCATAGTGTTACCACAGGATATATGCCTGCAGAGTTGATGTATGGTCAGAAACCTGTTATGCCGATTGAGACTTGTGCTTTGACTTGGTCAGTTTTACCTTGGCAGGAGGATTTGACGAGAGAAGAGATCTTAGCTCTTCGGATTCAACAGTTGGAGAGGAGACCTGAGGATATTCAGCTAGCTATTGATAGGTTGAAGGTTGCTAGACTAAGAAATAAGGACAGGTTTGACAACAGGCATCGCTTGTGGCCAAGAGCAATAGAAGAGGGAGATTGGGTATTGGTTTTTGATAGCAGCCTTGAAAATCAGCATACTGCACTCGGAAGATGGTGAAAAGATGGTTTGGGCTGTACATAGTTAGACATGTCTTTGATAATGCAACATATGAGCTGACAGAATTGGATGGAACAGTGCTTAGAGTGCCTATTGTTGGAAAAAGAATCAAGATTTTCAAGAAAAGAGATGATGAAGATTATCCATTAGAAGAATTTGCAAGAGAAGAGCAACGAGAAGAAACTCCAATGGAAGAGACAGATGATATGACAGATAATCTTGTTGATCTACCAGAAATGCATAATGAAGAGATTGATCTGTTTGTGGAACTCGATGATAATGATCATGGGTAGTTGGCCCATCCGGAGGATGCGCAGGATTAGAGGGGGTGGATGTCGTATTGCTGTGCATTCGAGGTGTGAAAACCATCCAACAGTTGTGTGTGTGATTTGATACTTTGTACATACTTAGTTGTTGTGTTTACATTTATTTTCTGCGTATGAGTATAGTGGGGAGAAGATTGGAAGCATAGTGGTGGATATGTTTGTGAAGAATGGCAAGAGCTTAAGGTCCTTGTGATGAAACCCACTTGAAGGTGGACAAGACAGGTTTTTTTATATTTCAAAATCATGGTGTTAGGAAGTGACACACATGGAGCTAAAGGTTGGGGAGTCAAAATGGTAGACTACTTTTACCCACAAATTGGTCTACCTCTATCACTGGTTTGACACCTGTGCTTGAAGCATTTTACTCAATCTATAGAGTCTTGGTTGCTACGGACTTTTTGTGTTGCTCGTGTTCAAGTCCAAACTGGAGTCATGACAGCTGAGATTGGTACCTAAAGATGGATGGCTCCTGAGAAAAGATGATTGGGAAATCGATTACAGCCAGCTCAAGTTCAACCATAATTGGTAAGCGCAAGGGGTCTTTTAAATCTATGAGTTGTAATAACATACAAAAGCTCAACCTTGCAAGAAGAAAGGTATCTATTCAGTAGAATCTAGAAAGTGATTATGAGGCTTCACAGAAGGAGATGAATTTAGACTCTCTTGATTTCTTGAATCTTGAGAATAGTGATAGTAACATGGATATAAGTGGTGAGGAAGATGAAGAGACGTTATGCTTGGAATTTCAAAGTCAAGGAGGCCATGACTGGGGCCGCTTTTCTGGGAAAAGAAAAAGGGGTCACTTTTCTGAGCACAGGCGTAGAGGGCTATTTCCTGACAAAGCTTTTGAGGGAACCTGCTTTTATCCGGGAAAGAAAAGAAAGAGCTTTTTTTGAATCGTGAGAGAGGGAAAATAGAATCGGAAGGAAGGGAAATAGAGAGGACTTTGTGGCTCAACAGGGGGCTGGTTTTCTGGGCGAACGTATATGGCATATGGAAGCAGGAGGTGGGAAGTCTTGGGTTCGGCGGGTCGGAGGTTCAGCAAGGTCAAGGTATTCATATTCGGATTGCTCGACCACGCACGAAGAATAATCTGAACAACTTGCGTTAAGTTTATCTGAATCTGTGTAGATTCTATTATTGCAGAACAAGACCGTACACCATAATCTGCAGCCATGGTCAAAAGAAAGACAGTTCGCCAAAAGATTAGTAAGAAGGAATTCAAGAAGGTACAAGTGATGGATGAGGAGGCGAACTCTACACAAGTGAACGGAACAAAGAGACAGTGACAGGAGAATTTCTGAATCTGAATCTTCCTAAGAATCATATCTGACCTGGGAGACAATTCGAAGGGAACGGCTACTGTGGTAGAGGGGAAGGAAGGGACTTTGGTGAGCTAGACGACAAGGACGAAGCTGCAGGTGAAGACGACGAGCTCTGGATTGAGAAGGACGATGATCTTTACGATTGGTTTTACTATGGAGACTGTGGGCTGAGACATGGATTCGTCTTTTGTGGAGTCTGTGAGCCGAAACACTGATTCGATTTCTTTTGGAGACACACTAATTCGATTTCTTTTGGAGACGAGAGCAACACAAGCAGCGCTGCATGCCAAGATTGATGCCATCCCTTCAGAAACTCTCCTGCAATAAAGTATGGTGAACCTGCCTTGCTTCAGATCGACTCCTCCAACCTTTGCGACATTGGTGATGTAGATCGTCCTGAAATCCTAGTGCTCCCAAAGCTTCTATTAGAAGGTTCAGCTGATTGACTTTCAAGAAGACAAGTTTTTTTAGATTTGATTTTGGCCATTTCTGTTATTTCCGCCATGTGCCATGGACCTATGCAAGGCAATTTCTGTTTTACACATGTAAACAGGAGAAGATGAAGCACTACTGTTCTAAATGCATCAGAAACAAGTGGAAGCATTGATTTTGATGATCTTTTGGAGTACCTTATAAATAATGTTCAGTAATCTGAAGAGAAATCCAAGTCTGTCTTCATTGATGGAATCTTAGTATATCTGAAAGACAAGGAATACTTTCATAATCACTTCTTCTTTGGGTATCCATACTCTTGCTACAATTCGGAATTGATTAGGTTGTTACCTTTCCTTCATCATGCAAAGTCTCGTAGCTACGATAGTGATGACAGTAGCATTGAGACAGAGCTTGTATTTCATACCCAAAGAAACTTAAACAGTCTATGATTGAGGATTCAGATTTGTGACCTTATAAGAATGTATGTGATAAATAAGAAGGATTGAATTCATAAGAGATCATTGATAATTCAGAGATTGATCCATCGACTTCTAACAGATTTGACTTCATTCTCTCGCTTGATCTTCTAACCTGAAATTTATCAAGGACTTCTGAAGTTGCAACATTGCTTTCGAAACCCTTCGACAACAGTTCGTAATGGAGCGCTACAAAGAAAACAAAATACTAGTGTTAGATGCACAATCGCAAAAAAATAAGTAAGAAGAACAAAAGAAAAACTTACAAAGTGCTCTAGATAAGTCATGTGGCTGCCATTCCCAAGATGATAGACCACTCTTGCAGTTGTACCCTCATCAACTCGTGCTACTGTCTCCAACATCTTAGAGAATATATAGCCTCCTCCCTAAGTCGGTGCCAGTCATCCACGTCTAGCCACTCGAGCTTTGTGAGGCCCTACTCTTAAGTGATTTTCGTGTCTCCGATTGTCTATGTGACATGCATGCACGCATGTACTCCATCGTCCAGCCTATGGAAAACTTATCTACTGCGACAGGTACTGGAAACTCCTTATGCAAGGATGCTACTATGTAAACTTTGCTCTCCTCTGGTATGTTCTTCCAAGGATCCGAGATATGTGCCGAAAAAATTATTGACACAACTCTCTCATACGAGCCATAACCCTCCTCCCCTCATCATTCATGATGATGACTCTTGTCCTATCATCTACAAGGTATCCATACCCCTCTGGGGTATCCTCTCCCACCTGCAACCATGCTCATGGGCATATCCAAGAGACCCATGTACATCCGGTGTACCTACGTGGGTAGTATCTCTTGGAGTAGCACCCATAGGAATGCCACCTGCGGACAGCTAGAGCAAAAGCTGAAGTGACTGGAGTAGATGTCCCCACAGGTGTGACAAATTCCATAGGTAACACAACTCTCGCAGAATGACTAGACGGAGACATCCCTCCACAACAACCACCTGAGCCACGCTCTCTTGAACCTGCATGAGAGTGAGGAGTAGTACCTATATCCTGAGCCGACTGCGAGCTCATTGCATCCATGTCTCCGCACTATCCCCCAAAACCACTCCCTCCATCCAGCCCAAGTTTGGAGTGTTGACCTCGTCTATTGAAAATTGAAGCATAAGAGTGCACAAAAGTAGATCTAATAGAATGGCCTGATGGTGTTTGAGAGACAGCTCCTGGCCTGCCATGTCTTTGAATCAAGCCATCTGATCTAGAGACATATGTGTGAAGATCTCCTATAGCTCCTCATCGCTTATCCCTCGACTCATCGTGCTAATCTAAATATCCACAAAGGTCACCTGCACAATCAAAAATTGATATTTGCATAATAAATATAAATCAAACAAAGCACGATAATATAAATCTTAAAAAAATAGTCTTACTTAAAAACGCATATCTTACGTGCCCTTATAAGTGATTCGTCAACGAATTGAGTAGGTGGATGCTACAAGTATGAAGTATCCTATGGTCCCATGTCAATATCTTGACACAACTCTGCATATACTAGAAGGTCAATAGACAGGTCACCACAAAAGGATGAGTCCACCTCATTCTCAAAGAATTCTTGGACTCATATATTTTCATCATTGTTACTCGATTCTAGCTCCTCTACATGCTCCAAGATTTCAGCGGCCTCCACCCCTTGCAATATCAACCCCTCTATTTTCATGTTGTCCTTATCTACACTGGGAACATTGCTTTGATTATATACTCTTGCACTTCAGGGAGTTGAAGGCAATACATACTACCATCGAGGTTGTCAGGGGATTGGATAGAAAATTACATGTTTAAAATCACGTACAAGAGAGACTAAACTTTTGTGACATGTATCATATCATAATACCACAACAGAAACAAGTCATAGATGCGCATCTTAGACGCGCAAAGTTGGGCGCGTCTATATGCGCGTGTAAAAGAGCGTGTAAATAGATGCAAATTTTGTACCTATACATCCGCGCAGACAACACGAATATAAACACGTTTTCATATGCATAATTATTAAACCACCTGAAATTGGACTTAATATAATAAAAAAACCAAATTTAATAATTATTTTTGCATTTCTCTCTAATGAATGGCAGTTCCTCCAGTTGACAAGCCTGATATAACTAATTAGCAGCAAGCGACACAAACCTTATTATACAATTAGTAGCAAGCATCGCATGTATCTCGTAATTTCTCTACTTGAAGAAGATAAAAAATACTTCATTTTTAGTATGGAAAATTCAATTTAGCTTTAAAATTGACTATTGATTCTTGAGTATACACATGTGCGTATGATATTTTCCATAGAATTAAGAATACACATTGAATCATTAAGCAAATTAAGAATGTTACAGTGAATGATCCATATCATCTTCAATGAGATCAGCCCTTGCTAAACTATCTAGTTCTAGGTCTATGTTACCAAGAGGTAACGAAACAAATAAGTCTATCCCACTATTAGATGTGTTGCTATATTGCTCAATAACTTCATCATCCTCAACCACATGATTGTCCTCTTCTATGTTTCCTTGAACATCCTCGCGAGGTTCATCTTGTACTATATCACGCATATCATCCATTATGGTGTCATCATGTACATCATCATTAATTGTTGGATTGTCATCTGCTATCTCTATGTCAGTAATATTACCATATATTGATTTTGAACGATTAGATATAGGGATGACATACCACCATTGGTTATTGTTTACCATTGGATGATACACAACCTGTATTTGAAAAACAAAAGCAAGAAACTTAAATACTTATTATATTGTGTATATGTATCACATGTATACATATAAAAAAAAATAGCTTTTACATATATATATGCTCGTATTGTTGAGGTAGTACTAATGCGTCATTCTTGTTTTGGTGAAATTTTGTAGAGTCAATGATTACAAAACCACTTGGATGACGTTTGATTGTACAAGGCTCACCATTTGTTACCACTTCTTTAAACCACTTCACATCCAGTACATATATAAAGAATTGTCTGAAGTCAAGCTTCAGAATATCTTGGATCAAGCCACAATAACCTTTCATGGTACCATTGGCATTCTCAAAGTGAGCAAGAACACCACAATCTTGGGTATTTCTCTTTTCATCTATACGTTGAGTTCAAATATGTTTACCCTCACACCAAATAGCATTGAATAATGTACACTAGTAGTAAAAGATTAAGATCAAACATGTCAATTTATTTTATAAAATATAACTAGAAATAAATTAATTGACAGTATGTCTCACATTTGATAAGCAACCTCGTGCGTATTCTCACTCTTCTTGAGATATATAAATTTCCTCCTCTTTTTCCATTCTCTCCATTTCCTCATGTAACCAATCTATATCAATATGATGTGGGAACACATTTAGATGATCTGGAAATGAGACATTACGTCCATGTCTGATGTGAAATGCTTGTCTTTCGCTTTTTCTTCTTGCCCTTGCTTCATTATATAGTGTTACCCATTTGCTCATTACATCACTATTGAGCACACAAAAACTATTTAACTTACGAAGATCTTCTTTTGTTAGCACTTTACTCATTCCTTTTCCTTGAGGTATTATAGAGATCATCCTCAAGTCTTCATCATCTTTCCATAGTCGTGGTTGAGAGGGGTCCACTTCAGTAAGATATTCAGAGATATAAACAAGGGATGATTGTACTAACCAACCCTCAGCCATGCTTTCCTTAGGCCGTTCTTTTTTCCTCACAAAATCTTTAAAGGTTTTCATGAAGTGCTTAAGAAAAAACATCCACCTTGCATGAATTTCCCCACAAAGTGCGATCTCATCAATCAAATATACGAGTAAATGTAATTGAGTAGTCAAAATGGAGCGAGGAAAAATTTCCTCCACCAAACAAACCACCTCAATAGATAATACTCGAGCATCTTGCAATATGTTTGGATCAATTTCCTTCAAGCTCATGTATATGTCAGGATGTATTTGACAATTGTTTATTTTTGTGTAGAAATTCAAAGAGGTTCACTACATGATGTATGCAATATATAATGAAAAAATACAAGGTATACACACCTCACAAGCTCTCTCGTCTTGTAAATGATATCACGTACATCTTTGGATACACAATGGGATATGCTAGTAGGAAGTACGAACTGAATGTAAATAATATTCATAGATCAAATGATTAGTTGAAGAAAAATTCATTATACCCCAAAGTTTACACATAGTTCCTCCACTAATTACTATATTCATGGTTAGAGATACCCTTACTTGAATCATTTTGTGCCAATCGTGGGATGCCAAACCACATAGTTGCTCCACATCTCTTTTCTTTTTCTTTATGAAGGCTCCCTTGAGACATCTCATACATCCTGTGGGTGTTTGAAAGCTATATATTTGTTCCTTCACTATTTTTTCCTCATTCTTTGACAGCATCCAAGGTGCATGGGGTAGCTCAATCTTTCCTTTGGGTCCAATGCGTGGCCAGGCTCGTCTCATGCGACCAATGTTACGTAAATCCTCACTTATATCAATAGGTGATTGATCTTGAGTTCAATCCAATACGAAAGACGAAAAAATATAGAGAACCTAACAAGAAAACAATATATTATGTAAACAATTCATCATGCTATATACTTTAAACTCAATCGAGAGAAATATACTTCTTACCGACTCATGCCGAGTGGAGGGTGGCTGTCGGCATTAGTCCAAGTGTCCTTCCAATCTCGAATGGTTAGAGATTGTGGAGTCATTCCATTAGTAGGGTGAATATATTTGGGATGGTCAATAGGAAGAAATCGATGATGATTGTCATAGATAACCTTCTTTAAATGTGCTGGCCTAGAGGAAACTAGAGAGGGACCGCAAATAGGACATGCATGATATCTTGATGTGTTTAAACAAAAAAAAACAAGTGAATTAATAACATGCAATTGATTCAAGTCTTGAATTTTAAATATAGAGTTATATACATGTACTTGAACACTCTCCATATCTTGGAAAGTCAAGCATAGTCCACAACAACATGGCCTTCAAAGTGAAATCTTTAGAGGATGCAGATGCGCTTGTATCTTGCACCTCAATACCTTCCCATAACATTTCTAACTCTTCAATCAAAGACTCTAAGTAAATGTCCATGTTTTTTACATTGTGCTTTCCAGGAATCAGAAGGGACAACATTACATGTCCCTTTTTAATTACCATGGATGGAGGAATATTATAGTTCACCAATACCACTGGCCATACACTATATGATGTGCTTTTGATGCCAAATGGATTGATTATATCCATACCTAAAACAAATCTCAAATTTCTTGGCTCTTCTTTGAAAATCGGCCACAAATTGTCTATATGTTGCCATGCCAGTGTGTCTGTAGGGATCCTTTGTTTTCCATCACTTGAACGATCACTAGCATGCCATGACATGAGCTTTCCAATAGACTTACACTTGAATATAATTTGAATACGTGGAATAATCGAAAAATGTTGCAAAACCTTACGAGGCACATCCATTGACTTCATCTACACTTCGTATCTTGATTCACCACAAATAGGACACTCTTGTGCGAACTCATGAATCCCACAAAATAAGACACAATCATTGACACATGCATGGATCTCACTACAAGGAAATGTGTCGTTATTTGTGTCGCATAAAAAAGAGGGACGAAATGTGCTCTGTATAAAAAAAGAGGGCCGAAACCCGAGCGCATTTCATTGAGAGAGGGAGAGGACGAAGGCTTGCCGCTGTCGCCGCCGCCACCGTCGCCGTTTGCGAAAGAGAGGAGGAGCCGCCAAACCCTCACCAAATCTTTACGATGAGTCCATTCTCTCTCTCTTTTGCTTGTTTAGGGTTTAATTTGTGTATATTGAGAGAGGGAGAGGAAATGAGAGAGAAAGAGAAGGAGAGGGAGAGGGAGAGGGAGAGAGAGAGAGAAAGAGAAAGAGAGGGGGAGAGAAAGAGAAAGAGAGTGAGAGGGAGGGGGAGGAAATGAGAGAGGGAGAGGGAAGGAGAGAAAGAGAAAGAGAGGGAGAGGGATGGGGAGGAAATGAGAGAGGGAGAGGGAGGGAGAGCGCATTCTCTCTCTCTTTTACTTTTGCTTATATGATTTGTGTATATATATTGAGAGAGGGAGAGGAAATGAGAGAGAAAGAGAGGGAGAAGAAGAGGGAGGAAATGTCAAGATTGTGGGAGAGAAGGAAGGAGTCTCACTTGTAACTTTCTTGCTTGCACAATGGGGGAATACACACAAGGGTGGAGGCTGAAAAACAGTTTTCCTCTTCTGTAAGCCAAAAGAACTCAAGTACAAGGAAATAGAAGAACCCTATATATGGGTCTCAAACCAA
The DNA here is from genome assembly GCF_053477565.2 of Lygodium microphyllum. Taxonomy (NCBI): domain Eukaryota; kingdom Viridiplantae; phylum Streptophyta; class Polypodiopsida; order Schizaeales; family Lygodiaceae; genus Lygodium; species Lygodium microphyllum. Next base: position 35,257,197 of record NC_141140.1, on the reverse strand, counting down.
ATTCAACTAACTAAGGTGGCATACTAACTGAGCCACGAACTAGAGTAGATAAGGATAGCTATCATGTAGCTATTATTCATGGGCGGTGTACCAACCGCATCTGCAAACTGACACATCGATGACATAAATGCACAACGGTCACCCTGGCATATCACGAGTGGAGCTCGATATCTCAACACTCCCCCTCGAGCTCAATCCCAATTCCTCCACACCAAGCAGGTCTCTGAACTTACGCAGCTTCTCTGTGCCCAATGCCTTCGTAAATATGTCAACTACCTGATCCTCTGTGCTGACATAAACTAGATCAATAAGACCTAGTAAAACCCTCTCCCGCACATAGTGATAATGCACCTCAATGTGCTTTGTTCTAGCATGATAGACTGGGTTATTTGCCAAGTGTATACTACTCATGTTGTCACAATAAATGACAACTGGCCCATCTGTAGGCTGATGCATATCATAAAGTAGCTTATGCAACCAAGCTACCTCACATGCAGCCATTGCTGCACCCCTGTACTCAGCCTCTGTGCTTGACAAGGCAACTATAGGCTGTTTCTTGCTGCTCCAAGTGACTGCAGCACTCCCAAAAGAGAACACATATCCACTGGTAGATCGTCTATCAGAAATGCTACCAGCCCAATCAGCATCAGTGTATCCATGCAACTGTATCTGAACCCCAGTCTCATAAAATAGTCCATGCTGCAATGTGGACTTCACATACCTCAGTATGCGTCTAGCTGCATCCAAATGCAGTTTCCTTGGAGCCTGCATAAACTGACTTACCAATCCAACAGCATAGCTCAAATCTGGCCTAGTAATAGTCATATAAATCAAGCTTCCTACTATGCGTCTGTACATAGTAGGGTCTTCCAGAAGCTCACCTGCATCTGCGCTCAGCTTCACATTCTGCTCCAAATGAACTGAAATAGGCTTACAGCCTGTCATCCCATATTTGGACAGCATGTCCAATCCATACTGCCTCTGCAAGAGCTGTATCCCACTTGGTGATCTAATCACCTCAATGCCCAAGAAATAATGCAGCTCTCCCAAATCCTTCATCTCAATAGCATTTTCACATGAAGGATATCTTTATCACTGTCACCTGTCATAATCAAATCATCAACATAAATGACAAGTAGCATAATACCTTTCTTTGTTTTTCTCATATAAAGTGAGAAATCTGCCTTGGAAATGTGAAAGCCAATAGTGACAAGATACTGTCCTATCTTGTCAGACCATGCTCTAGGTGCTTGCTTCAAGCCATACAAGGCTTTCTTCAACCAGCAAACAAACTCAGGATGAACAGCATGCACATAACCTGGTGGCTGCTCCATATAGACCTCTTCTTGCAAATCACCATGCAAGAAGGCATTCTTTACATCCATTTGATGTAAAGACCATCCCTTTGATGCAGCTATAGCAATGACTGCTCTTACGGTTGCCATCCTTGCAACCGGACTGAATGTTTCTTCATAGTTAATGCCATATGTTTGTGCATACCCCTTGACTACTAATCTTGCCTTGTATCTGTTCACAGAACCATCTGCATTGTGCTTCACCTTATAAACCCACTTACAGCCAATTGCATTCTTACCTTTAGGCAAAGGTACCAATTCCCATGTAGCATTTGCTTCCAAGGCATCCATTTCTTCATCCATGGCTTTCTCCCATTTTTCTTTTCCCATGGCTTGCTCAAAAGAAGTGGATTCTGGTTCTTGTATCACTTTGACCATATATGCATAATGAATGGCTGTAAATCCATCATATTTCAGCCTATCCACAGGATACCTAGCTCTCGTAGACCTGCGCAAAGTAGGTTCACTCCCAGGTGCTCTCAAAACATCCCTGGTCTTCCTTACTCCAGGTGTAACAATAGAAGGAATATCCAACTCATCATCAATGCTCTGTTCTGAGCCACTGGATTCACCATCCACATAAGAGTGCCCTGCATTCACATCAAACATGGGCTGATCAACTTTCTCTTTTCCTTTTCATGATACCTGCATACCACTATCTGCATTGCTTTGAGAATATTCTACTGATCTCAATCTGCCTGTCCATGGCGAAGAATGTGAACCACTGCTAGAGGACGCTCCAGGTCCATTAATATTTTGTGACTGCTGCTGTGAATTCTGTGCAGCATTACCATTTTGTGCATCTACATTATCAATCACATTTACTGATTTATACCAGCTACTCATCTCATCAAAAACAACATCTCTGCTCACTGTAAACTTACGAGTAGAAGGGTTATAGCATCTATACCCTTTTTGCTGCAGAGAGTAACCAATAAAGATGCACTTCTCAGCTTTTGGATCCAACTTGGATCTCAACTCATCTGGCACATTTACATAGGCAATGCAACCAAAAATTTTCAAATGAGAAATATCTAGTTTCCTACCAGTATACCTCTCCTCTGGAGTCATCCCATGTATTGCTGCAGTGGGAGTCCTGTTCATTATGTAGACTGCTGTAGCAACTGCTTCAGCCCAATAAAAATCTGGTAGGTCTTTTTCATTGAGCATGGCACGAGATACCTCTCCAATATGCTTGTTTTTTCTTTTTGCGATTCCATTTTGTTGTGGGGTATGACTGCATGAATATTGCTGCTTTATGCCATGCTCCTGCAGGAACCTTGCAAACTCATTTGAGAGGTACTCTCCCCCTCCATCTGACCTTAGGCATTTTATTTGCAGACCTGTTTCTTTTTCAGCCATAGCTTTAAGAGTTTTGAAGTACCCAAAAACTTCACTTTTCTTTTTCATAAAATACACCCAAACTTTTCTGCTATAGTCATCAATAAAAGTGACAAAATAATGACAGCCTCCAAGAGATGCAGCTTTAGTAGTCCACACATCAGAGTGGATTAATTCCAATGGCTTCTTACTCTCTTGAACATGTCTAGGAAATGGTTTCCTTGCCTGTTTTCCAAATTGACAGGCTTCACATACCTTATGCATTTCTGCAACCTTAAATTTAGGCAATCCTGCAACAATATTTTGGGCCTGCATTGATTTAAGTCGCTGTACATTAACATGACCAATGCGTTTATGCCAGATATCAATATCTGCAACTACACCGGTCCCATGTGCAAACATTGCTGCACTCAATTCAGGCATGTCTGCATCCAACGTAAACATTCTGCCCTTCTTATTTCCTTTTGCTATCAAGCGACCTTTATTTTTCATATCCTCAACAAAGTATCCATGAGGATTAAATCTGACCTGCAAGCCCTGCTCAACCATTTGACCAACAGAAATAAGATTCTTGGTGATATTCGGGACATGAAATACATCGGACAGGTATTTCTTTTTCCCATCCTGCATAGACAAAGGAATTTTTCCAATCTGCACAATAGGATGTGCAGTATCATCACCAGTCTCCACAAATCCTGGTTTTTCCATTTTCCTTGCATCCTCCATCCATTCTGCATGACCTGTCATGTGGTTTGATGCACCTGAGTCAGCATACCACACATCGTTGCTTTCTTCTGCACTTATCACAGAATTATTCATGTGTTGCACCATAAACAAATGCTCATTTTTGTCATCACCCTGTCTACTAAAAGATGCATAATTTCCTTGTTGCAGTTTTCCATTCATGATGTCATTCTGCTTTTTATAGTAGTCTTTAGCCATATGACCCATTTTACCACAGTAGTAGCATTCAACATTACTGTTTGCATTTTGGCCTCTTTGCCATCCACCACGACCTCTTTGGCTCCCCCTGCCTCTAGAGTTACCACGTTCTCCTCCATAGGGATGGTTTTCTTGAGTTTGCTGCATATTCTAATTTCTACCACGGCCTCCAAATCGGCCTCCTCTACCTCTGCCTCTACCTCTTCCAGCATTTGAGTAGAAGACAGTTTCTTTTGAAGTTCCTCCTGAAGAAGATGCACCACCATTTCTCTGCTCCTCAGAAATTAGAAGAGCAATCAACTCCTCAAAATCAAGAAATCTTTCACGGATGGAAATGGATGTTCGGAACTGTGTATAATCCTTTCCTACACCATTCAAGGTCACAGAAACTAAATCATCATCTTCCACTGGCGACCCAATGGAAGCAAGTGCATCTGCAATCTTCTTCACCTTCATGTGGTAGTCATTAATGCTCATATTTTCTCTTTGCACATTGTGCAACTCTTGCTTGAGCTGTATTTTCTTGGCTTGTGTATTTGTGCTATACATTTTTGACAGAGTATCCCATGCCTCCTTTGGCGTACTTGCATCCTGAATATGCAAATCATAGAGTCTGAAATGCTGATAGACAGCCAGTACTCATAACTTTCTTGGCTCTCTCATGCCATGCTTTAAATGCCTGCATTTGCTGTTGATTGGGAACGTCCGGAAGAACTGGTTCTTCTTCATTTCCTGCAACAAATTCCTTTTCCCATAAGGAAATTCATCATTCTAAACTTCCATACTTGGAAGTTGTTCTTGTAAGCTTTTCAGTGACAATCTGTGAAAGAGAATTAGACGCCATTACAAAACAATGCAAAAAATTATGTCACTGCAAAGAACACAGCTTCAGCCTCACAAGGGCAAATCTGCAAAACTGGCGAAAGTGGTATTTGACCACACAGTCACTTCCTAGTGACGATTTTGCATATACAGGAACCAAGGATGATTCTATAACTCCCAATGTCTCTGTACACGAGCATACGATGCAATTTCTACAGTAACTTTTCACCGACCTGTAGAACAGTGGTCGCACAGCATAAAACTGGGCCTTTTCCTTAGTGCGTGCAGAAAACTTCCGCCTCCAAAACAGGCCCCGAAATGTCCTCAAATCAAAAAAACAGGGTCGCCAAGGGCTAAAGCCTTCTCCCGCAGCATATACTGCCCTCTTGCTTCACCGCGAAGGGCGTCTCAACCTGAGACAATGCACTCTTACAATTTCCGGCTGTGCTACCTGCAGAGATCTACTCCCAAAACAAAAAATGAAAGCAACATTGCTCCTCTTACCAGAACACCGCAAGCTTGGCTTGCTTTCTTGAGCTCCTTACCACGAACAAGGCTCTGATACCATGTCAAGATTGTGGGAGAGAAGGAAGGAGTCTCACTTGTAACTTTCTTGCTTGCACAATGGGGGAATACACACAAGGGTGGAGGCTGAAAAACAGTTTTCCTCTTCTTAGTTGTGTAAGCCAAAAGAACTCAAGTACAAGGAAATAGAAGAACCCTATATATGGGTCTCAAACCAAACTCAACTAAGGTGGCATACTAACTGAGCCACGAACTAGAGTAGATAAGGATAGCTATCATGTAGCTATTATTCATGGGCGGTGTACCAACCGCATCTGCAAACTGACACGTTGGTGACATAAATGCACAACGGTCACCCTGGCATATCACGAGTGGAGCTCGATATCTCAACAGGAAATGGGAGAGGGAGGGGGAGGAAGGGAGAGAGAGAGAGAAAGAGAAAGAGAAAGATAGGGAGAGGGAGAGGGAGGGAGAGGGAGAGGGAGAGGGAGGAAATGGAAGAGGGAGGAGGCTGAAATGAGATAACGAGAGGGAGGGAGAGTGTATTCTCTCTCTTTTTTATTTATTTTTTGTATAATTTGTGTATAATGAGAGAGGGAGAAGAAATGAGAGAGAGGGAGAGGGAGGGGGAGAGATGGAAAGAGAGGGAGAGGGAGGAAATGGGAGAGGGAGGGGGAGAAAATGAGAGAGGGAGAGGAAATGAGAGAGGGAGAGGGAGAGGGGGGAGAGATGAAAACATAATAGGGAAATGAGAGAGGGAGAGGGAGGGAGAAGAAATGAGAAGAGAGGAAGAGAGCAAAAGGAAATGAGAGAGGGAGAGGAGAGAGAAAAAAGAGAGAATGAGAGGAGAGAGAAAAAGAGATAAAATGTTAAACATAATAGAAAAAGAGAGAAAGAGAGGGTGTGGGTAAGGGTGAGAGCGAGGGAGGGAGAGAAAATGAGAGAGGAAGAGAGAAAAGGAAATGAGGGAGAGGAGAGAGAAAAAGAGAGAAAGATAATTAAACCTAATGGGAAAAGAGAGAAAGAGAGGGTCAAGGTGAGGGAGGGAGAGAAAGAAAGAAAGGGAAATGAGAGAGATAGAGGAGAGAGAAAAAATGAGAGAGGGAGAGGAGAGAGAAAAAGAGAAAAAAATAATTAAATCTAATAGAGAAAGAGAAAGAGAGGGTCGGGGTGAGGGAGGGACAGGAAATGAGAGAGGGAGAGAAAGAGAGAAAGGTAAATGAGAGAGGAAGAGGAGAGAGAAAAAAATGAGAGAGAGAGAGAGAAGAGAGAAAAAGAGATAAAAATCATTAAATCTAATAGGGAAAGAGAGAAAGAGAGGGTGAGGGAGAGGGAGGGAGAGGAAATGAGTGAGGGAGAGGAAGAGAGAAAAGAAAATGAGAGAGGGAGAGGAGAGAGAAAAAGAAATGAGAGAGAGAGAGGAGAGAGAAAAAGAGAGAAAGATCATTAAACCTAATGGGAAAAGAGAGAAAGAGAGAGTCAGGGTGAGGGAGGGAGAGGAAATGAGAGAGGGAGAGAAAGAGAGAAAGGGAAATGAGAGAGAAAAAGAGAAAAAAATCATTAAATCTAATAGAGAAAGAGAGAAAGAGAGGGTCAGGGTGAGGGATGGACAGGAAATGAGAGAGGGAGAGAAAGAGAGAAAGGGAAATGAGAGAGGGAGAGGCCAAGAGAGAAAAAGGAATGAGAGAGAGAGAGGAGAGAGAAAAAGAGAAAAAATCATTAAACTTAATAGGGAAAGAGAGAAAGAGAGGGTTAGGGTAAGGGAGGGAGAAGAAATCAGAGAGGGAGAGGAGAGAGAAAGAGAGGGTTAGAGTGAGGGAGGGAGAGGAAATGAGAGAGGGGGAGAAAGAGAGAAAGGGAAATGAGAGAGGGAGAGGAGAGAAAAAAAGAGAAAAAAATCATTAAATCTAATAGAGAAAGAGAGAAAGAGAGGGTCAGGGTGTGGGAGGGAGAGGAAATGAGAGAGGGAGAGAAAGAGAGAAAGGGAAATGAGAGAGGGAGAGGAGAGAGAAAAAGAGAAAAAAATCATTAAACCTAATAGGGAAAGAGAGAAAGAGAGGGTTAGGGTGAGGGAGGGAAAGGAAATGAGAGAGGGGAGAAAGAGAGAAAGGGAAATGAGAGAGAGAGAGAGAGAGAGAGAGAGAGAGAGAGAGAGAGAGAGAGAGAGGAGAGAGAAAAAAGGAGATAGGGAGAGGAGAGAGAAAAAAGAGAAAAAATCATTAAACCTAATAGAGAAGAGAGAAAGAGAGGGTGAGGGTGAGAGAGGGAGAGGAAATGGGAGAGGGAGAAAAAAAGAAAGGGAAATGAGAGATGGAGAGGAGAGAGAAAAAAATGAGAGAGGGAGAGGAGAGAGAAAAAGAGAGAAAAATCATTAAACCTAATACGGAAAGAGTGAAAGAGAGGGTCAGGGTGAGGAAGGGAGAGGAAATGAGAGAGGGAGAGAAAGAGAGAAAAGTAAATAGGACTTTACAATAAGCTTAGGATACGATGATAGTGTGTACTAAGTATGAGTCCACGTCACTAAGAATAGGATTGGCGATTCACCTCACTAAGAATGAGTCCATCTAGGTACAAAGGGTACAAATACATGATCCTAGAAACTACATTATAGAAGCTTCCACTTGTGTTGGCACAAGGGTACCATCATATTTCACCTTCCCCCTCTCTATATTTGTGTATGCATCTATATACAAAGGGTACAAAAAAAACAGACAGAAGAGAAGCCAAATAGACAAATGTAACAATATGTGGGTATAATAGTCAGTGTTACAACTTCTCTTCTTCTTTAATACCCATATTTGCTATTGTACCCAAGTATTATGAAGGTAGGTAGATAGATAGAAAAATAGATAGATAGATAGATAGATAGATAGTATCATAGTACCCTAGTATGTACTACCTTGTACCTATTACATACTATCATAGTACCCTAGAACCTCACATTTACTGCATAATGCTTAAGGTACCCTAGCACCTGCTACATAGTATCATAGTACTGTGTACTTGGCACTATGATACTAGAGTACTAGGTGCTAGATACTAAGATGCTATGATATTATGTGCTAGGTACTGAGTACTAGGTACTAAATACTAGTGTTCTATGATACTATATGCTAGGTACTAGGTACTAGGTACTAGGTACTAGGTACTAGGTACTAGGTACTATATACTAGGTATTACGTAACCGTGGTCGTAGTCATAGTCGTGGTCGTAGTCATGGTCATGGTCGTGGTCGTGGTCATAGTCGTAGTCATGGTCGTGGTCGTGGTCGTAGTCGTAGTCGTGGTCATAGAAAAAGAGAGAGATGGAAGGAGATGATAACAATATAAGAAAAAAAAAGAATGATAACAAAAAAAAAAAGTTTGTTGTAACGTAAACAAAATGGAAAGCGAAGAAGATCCTTTTGTTCAAGATCGCGAGGCATATCTTAATCAGCGTGTCACATATCCTTGCTCTCAACGCAAGCTGCCAATTAGACGAAAACGCCAATTGTCTATAGAACACATACGATGATTTAGCGAGTTTCAATCTGAGATCATTGATCAAGCAATTGCGGATTTTCAACAAATGGTAAGAAAATTTAATATTAATTATGCATTGTACTCATAAGCTGATTGAATACCATATACAATAAGATTGGGTCTCGCTAGCAAATTTTCTATCCAGGGAGGTGATGTCTCATCCCAAGGAGGAGTGCATCCTTTGCGGCCAATTAGAAGAGTATGTGGGCGTGCGATGGATCGAGTGCAGGACCCAATCCACCACACTTGAAAAGCCAATCTATACCGTCAATACCAGAGAAGACAGGCAACCTGCCAAATCTACCTACAACCTTGGAGCCTGAGATGGAGGCAATGATCAATACATTGATTCCCATGGATGTCGAGACTCTTGATCCTCTTAGAGAGGAAGCATTCACACCATTATATGATGGGTGCCGAGTATCTCGCCTCAAGACACTGCTTGCACTCTTAAGTGTGCAAGCAAAATACGGGTGGAGTGATACGAGTGTGACCGAGTTGTTCAAGTACCTTGTACATATGCTTCATTGTTTTTTTTTTCGATACTATTATTACAAACATTTGTGCTTTTTTAAGGTATTTATGATTTTTTTCAGGTTATTGAAATATCATATATTACCATCTGCAAATACCATGCCTAAGTCTCGTAATGATGCACGACATGTTTTACGAAAGCTTGGCATGGACTACAATAACATCTATGCATGTATCAACGATTGCATACTGTTTCAAGGAGAATACGAGACTATGGAGACATGTCCAAAGTGTGGTGCTCACAGGTATCGACAGGACTTGTAAGGGCAAACCATCCCTCAAAAATTTCTCAGATGCTTTTTGCTTATCTCCCACATAAACCACATGTTTAATACGTCCAGCATGGCAAGCTTGACAACATGGCATGCACAGAATAGGTCCACAGATGGAGTTCAACGAATATCAGCGGATTCACACGCATGGAGCCACATTGACTCTACCTTCCTAGGCTTTGCCCGAGAGCCAAGGAATCTTCAGGGGCTCGGTCTTGCAATGGATGGCGTGAACCCATTCGGTCTATGCTCAACTTCTTATAGTGTGTGGCCTATAGTCCTTGTCAACTACAATATTCCTCCATTGCTTTCTACGAAGAAAGGACATCTCATCCTTAGCTTACTCGTCCCCGGCCGCTACAAAGTCAAAAATATGGACATGTATCTTCGTCCATTAGTCGATGAGCTTAAGATTTTGTGGGAGAAGGGGGTCATCGTGCAAGATATAAGTACGCGCGATGGTCGGCGGTTAGCCAATATTCGAGCCATTCTCATGTGGACGATGCATGACTTTTCGGGATTCGGAGAGTGCTCAGGTGATAGGCCTCCGTTCTCGTTGGTAATATCTATATTTTATCTCATTCAAGAAACTATTCACTAGGTCGTGGTGTTGAAACAAGTCTGGTTACCTCACGTTATCATGCATGTCCATTCTGCGGGTCACAGTTAGACTCCCGAAGGTCACGAACCATGAAGAAGATGGTATATCAAGGACACATTGCTTTCTTGCCAGAGGATCATGAACTTAGGGAAGGTTTCCTTGAACGACCTCCAACACGTATGAACGCCGCAAGCTGGTACGAGCTGAAAATGGTCCACGCAGAATCACATCCAAACGGAATGCAGTGGTTCTCAGTTTTCTACGAGTTGCCATATTGGACCCACCTACATGTCAACCACTTGTTGGATCCTATGCATTTTTTCAAGAATGTGGACAGCTTGCTATGGGACCACATCATAGGAAAGAGAGACACTATAGGGGCACGAATGGATTTGAAGGAGGTAGGTAAGATGGAGGCACTTTGGCCGCAGTCGAGTTGCTAATGGTTGCGTACACCTTCCTCGTGCTCCTTGGGTTTTGTCCACTAAATAAGAGTGCATTGTAAAGCAGGTAGTCAAGTCTATCCGCATTCAGACAAGTATGATGCATTCTCTCAGGTGCGTATTTTCTAATGACGACCAATTATCAGGGCTAAAATCCCATGATTGGCATAAGATATGTCAGGTTTGTACTACCAATGGATTGTAATTGGCGTGCACATTTTGCTATTTGGAGTGTAGCCATTATTCAAATGCTTTCTCATTTGTGGCAGTTTGTACTATGAATGGATTGTAATTGGCATGCGCATTTTGCTATTTGGAGTGTAGCCATTATTTGTAATGCTTTCTCATTTGTGGCAGTTTATACTACCGACGATCGTGATCGCAGGATGTCTTACTCTAGAAATACGTGGGGCCATTTACAGGTTGTCGACTTTAGTGCAATGGATCTCACAGAAGGAGATTAAGACGTCCTCTATTGAATCCGCGAGGCGGGAAGCAGTGGAGACGGTTTGTCACTTTGAGAAATACATGCCCACCAGCATGCTCACGATACAAATCCACCTTTTTGTGCATCTTGTAGATGAAGTAAAGATTGCTGGACCTGTCCATACGCGATGGATGTTCTTCTTGGAGTGCTTCATGAAAACCCTGAAAGGCTTTGTGCGACAACGAGCGCGGCCAAAAGGTAGCATGGCTGAAGGTTGATTGGTGTCTGAGGCGCTAGTGCATATTTCACAATGGCTACCAACGGTGGATCCAGACAACGAAATGCTATGGTCGTTGAAGGACGATTATGGACTGACTGAAGATGTGGTGGTTGGAAATGGGGTAGAAAAAAGAATGGATGCCTGAATGGAGGAGAAGGTGAATCGCTTTTGTATATTGCACCATGCCTCTATGGAGATGTGGCTCACCAAGTACCAGTACATTAGGAAAAATCGAGAGGAAGCGCGAGCTGAATTCCGACGTAGTACACGTCATCGATCGATTCGATATCCCAAAGGCATGGAGGAGATGCCGCGGTTCATGTCAATGCGATGGTTGCATGGAGCTTTGATTGCAGCATCTCGCGAAGGGACAGAGGTCTCAATGGAGGACTGGAAATTCTTGAGGGGATGTAGTCCAAAGGTGATGAGGGGTTTAGAATTTATCGCATCTAAATTTTATATGCGACATCCAATTTGAGTGTTTCAATGTAAAATACAAAATATATAGTGCAGCGTGGTCACACGGACGGTATTTTCACGTGAAGCGTATTGACAAAATGCGCTCCACAATGGACTGTGGTATCATGGCAAGGTTCGAGCAAGAGAGCCGGCGACGAGCAATGGATCCAAACACGGTTGTGGATGAGATGGAGTATTTTGGAAACTTGCAAAGTATTGTTACGGTGGATTACCGTAGCTTCTCCATGATACTATTCGATGTGCAGTGGTTCAAAGTGGTACTTGGAGGAGCTAGAGCAACAGTTCGACGAGGTCCATCTAGATTTCTCGAAATAGATTCCGAAAAAAAATGGACAGATTTGCGTGACACCTTTGTGTTTCCAGCCCATTGTGAACAGGTGCATGGACTCATTTTTTTGCTAATTATATTACGACATGGTTTATGTCACAATGGTTTGAACTCTCTTGTACGTGTTTGTGAACAAGTAATCTTCTATCCAAACCCCCGACAACCTCAATGGTGGTATATTATACCTTCAACTCCCCGAAGTGCAAGAGTATATGATCAAAGCGATGTTCCGAGCATACATGAAGATAATATGCAAATAGAGGGATCGATATTGCAAGGGGTGGAGGCCTCGAAAGCTTAGAGCCAGCATCGGCTAACAATGATGGAAATACAGAAGTCTAAGATTTCTTTGAGAACGAGGTGGACTCATCCTTTTGTGATGACATATCTATCGACCTTCTAATGTATGCCGAGTTGTGTCAAGAGATTGATATGGGACCATAGAATACTTCATACTTGGAGCATCCACTTACTCAATTTGTTGACCAATCGCTTATAAGGGTACATAAAATATACATTTTAAGTGAGATTTTTTAAAAAGGATTTATATTGTTGTGCTTTGTATGATTTAAATTGATTATTCTAACATCATTTTTTGTCTGTGCAGGTGACATTTTCAGGATGAGTTGAGGGATGAGCGATGAGGAGTTACAAGATATCTTCACATGCATGTCTCCAGACCAGATCGCGAGATTCAGAGATATGGTAGATTAGGAGCTATCTCGGTCTTCGTTAGGGCACTCTGCTAGATCTACTTCAGCGCGATCTGATACTTCAGCTTCGAGCAGACAAGTTCAACGCTCCAGACTTGGGACAGAGAGAGGGAGTACTTCGGGGTTAGGAGGATGCTGCAGGGATATGGATGTAGTGAGTCCGCGGTTGACATGGGATACAGGTGTGACTCCTCACTCTTGTGGCCCTTCCAGGGAGCGTGGCTCAAGCTTAGGTGGATGCTATGAAGGCACAGATGCGGTGTCTCCATCTCATCATTCAGCTGGAGTTGCGTAACCTCAAGGATTTGTCACACCTGTGGGGACGTCTACTCCAGTTACTCCGGCTTTTGCTCAGCCGTCAACAGGTGGCACCCCTATGGGTGCCACTCCGAGAGATATTACCCCAATTGGTACACTGGATGCATAGGGGTCTCCTGGATATGCCCAGGAGTGTGGATGCAGATAGGAGAGGACCCATCTTAGACAGACTCCAGGGGGATATGGATATCTAGTTGATGGTAGGTCAAGAGCCATCATCATGAATGATGAGGGGAGGAGGGTGATGGCTCGCATGAGAGAGTTGTGCCAACAAGTTTTTCGGCACGTCTTAGATCATTGGAAGAACATACCGAAGGGGAATAAGGACTATATAGTAGCATCCTTACACGAGGAGTTTCCGGTTCCAGCCTCAGTAGATAGATTCTCTACAGGCTGGATGATGGATTGCATGCGTGCATATATGTTACACAAACGATCTGACGTACGCAAGGCAATCAAGAGTGGGGCTGTAAAGCTCCAGTGGTTAGATGCAAACGAGTGGCATCGACTGAGGGAGGAGGCTACAGATTCTCCAGGACGTTGGAGTCAGCAATCCGAGGCGGCGAGGGTACGACTCGAGGCCGGAGTGGTCCATTATCTTGGGAGTGACAGCCACATGACATATTTGGAGGACTTTGTAAGTTTTTCTTTTATTTTGCTTGTTTATTTTTTTGCAATATCCTTTGTATTCACAATCATGTTTCTAACAGTTAGCATTTTGTTTTCTTTGCAGCGCTCCATTGCAAATCGCGATCCGACTGGCCTTGAGACTCGATATGCAGAGAGGCACGGTCTCACTTCATTGATCGACTGATTGTATAGACACAGTGGCCCTATAAGTCATTCATCTTTCTTGTCCATAGTTACCATGTTTCATTAGAATGCATTATTGTATGGTGGGCTGATGTGTTGTTTCTTTTTTTGCAGAGTCCGTTCGATGCTCCTTTGTGGCGGGACGAGCTTTCGAAGGGCGAGGATATGTAGCTCGTCCTTGGATCCCTGGAGCTCACACACCTTTATTTTTGGGTCGCCTGATCTATGTAGACATTTTCTATGTATTAGTGATATCTTGTCATGATTGTACCAATCACTTATTATACGATCATGTATTTATTTCATGTATGAGTATTATGATTTCAGTATACATTGTTTTTGTTTGCAAGCGCAGCAAAAAGTTTTTTTTCCCTCTTACCATTGCTATTAGTGTCGCAAATTTTACTGCTCACGTGGTAATTGGCATCGTTATTTTTGTCACAAACCATCGCTATTAGCGTCGGTATTGGCATCGGTATTACGACGCTAATACCGATGCCAATAGTGACAGTGATACTGACTGTTCTATGGTGTCACCAATAACGATGCTTTTTGCGACGACGGGGGAAAATTTTGTTATTTGCATTTTTGTCGCTTTTAACGTCGGTATAAGGCATATATCTTGTAGTGTCTTGACATAATTGAGGCCTCCCAGAGATGTCAAGTAAGGTCTTGCTTGCTCTCTCTTAGTTGGCAATTTTTTTCCTTTTGGAAGCATTTGTGATAATAACCTACATATATTTTTAAAAGTGAGTTTAAAAACCACCAACATATATTGTGTCTGATTTCAAAATAGAACAATTAATATTATGATTCATAAGCCAACTGAATTGATACCTACTTTAATAACGCATTCAAATTAACATTACTCCATCCATAAATTTTTTGCAAGTATCTCAAGGGATGCACGAAGAACGGAGTATGTACTACCTTCATATAATGGAGTAGATGACACTACGTATAGTGGGTCATCTGGCTTCGTCGAGTGACCTTCTCTTGAGCCGGTTGCAAAAATCGTATACCATGTTGTCCAAAATCTCATCCTCTACAACTTGATGGGGCATTTCATGAGGGCTACTATCATGGTCGTTAGTCTCCACTTTTCTTGAAGAATCTCCCTCCTCGCGTTGACATTTTGTAGCCTCTCGACGCCGGGAGGGAGCATCTGAGGATGTGGCACCAAATCCAGCTCAACCACAAAAGGAAGTTATATGTACGTTGATATATATTTCAAACATAGACTAGCAATCTTAGTGTTAAAAACAATGAATACCAGTGATTTTTCTGGGTCACATTCTCCATACATGCTGAGGTGTGACATTGCAACTCGATGTGCTCAAAAAATACACCCTCCATAACGATCACACATGCATTTAATTTTTTGTCGTAGCCATGCATCTCGATTATGAAGATGTAATGTTTCATCCTCACTTGAGGATGTGCTCCTTGACTCATCAGGATGCACCATACTAGGTGATGACGATGACATGATTAAACCTAATTCATGACAACATAAAATTTGTTATTAATATGTTTATGTAAAAACTTCAAGTCGTATTAATTATTATAAGATATTCAATTTTAATTATCATAAATACATAAAAATTTATGATAAAAACTTACTATCAAAACTTATCTTAAATATAAAAACTAATTATGATAAAAACGCAAGTGCCCTAAATGTGCATCTATGCCTGCGTCTAAATACGCATCTACTAGTGCGTCTATGTAAAATTAGACGTGAATATACACGCAAAAATAGACGCAAACCTCAAAATTTAAAAGATACAAGCGACTTCTTTTAAAAGTGTGTCTTTCCTGTGTTTTTTGTGCATTCTGGAGCTCGAGTTCAGCCGACATGCAGTCTATCTGCACTAGTCTCTTCATGACTCACCTCCTCTTTTACTTCAAACAAACAAGAAGGGAAAGAAGACTGCTAAAGAGAAGAAAGCCAAGGAGAGGAAGAAAGAGAGAACAAAAGAGAGGAGAATAAGAGGAACAAGAGGCAAAGAGAGGAGACAACAAGCATCAAGAATCAAGAGAGAACAACTCACCAAGGAGAGGAAGAAGGGGAAGGAAGCAGCGCCACCACCCGTCCACACCAAAGACCCAATGTGAGTCCTCTCTCTCTCTCTCTCTCTCTCTCTCTCTCTCTCTCTCTCTCTCTCTCTCTCTCTCTCTCTCTCTCTCTCTCTCTCTCTCTCTCTCTCTCTCTCTCTCTCTCTCTCTCTCTCTCTCTCTCTCTCTCTCTCTCCCTCTCTCTCTCTTTCTGTATTAGGATCTTTCTTTCTATGAATTTGAAGTTTTTTTATCACAAAAAAATCATTGCGGTCGTCAACCTGAGAGCAGTCGACTTAGCGTGTCTGACAGCACGTGTAGATTCCAGAGCAGATGCAGATATAGACGTGCAGCTGTGTTTGCTATTATTGCGTCTGCAGTCGCATCTCTAAGTGCGTCTATTATGAATGATAGACGCGAGTATTTCCATGATAGACGCAGATATAGACACGTAGCTATGTTTGCTGTTATCGCGCCTGCAGTCGCGTCTCTAAGCGCGTCTATTATGAATGATAGACGCGAGTATACATGTGCCCTGCTCAGTTTTTTCATGGTGGTATCGTGTCTCTGAGCGCGTCTATTTTGCATACTATATGCGAGAATACACGCGCTCTAGTCAAAAAACAAAGGCTTTGACTTTAGGGAAGCATCTGAGAGCACGTCTATTCTACATCTCAGACGCAAATATACACGCGCCAGCTTTGATAAAAAAAGCAAGCTTTTATTTCTAGAATTGTACAAACATGTTACAAAATAGTACAGTTTACACAATATTACAGTTTAGCAAATTTGTCTTATTCCTATGTTTTGTTTGCAGATATCACATCTTGGTTCATCTAGCAATGACTCAGATTTGGAGCACATGAATGATACATTGGTCTTGTTTAGTAGAGGGGTCAATGCTTTTTTTAGAGGTTTTCCTAGTAAGGAAGACTTCATGGGAGAGATGACTACATACCTTGGCCGCTCTCCCATAGAGCAGATGAGGTGTTCAGCGTCATGTCTGAAACGCCTCTAACATCTTTGCCTGGCACTGCTTCCCAAACACCAAATGTCCAAACCCCAATTGCAGGTACTCCACGTGCAACACCTGTACATGCATCGACTGAAGCACAAGCGTCAGCCGACGCACGTGCATTTGTGGAGGGGGAGGATGAGCCTTGTGTGGGGGTTGCCTAGGAGGTGGCGACAAGCGATCACCCTCACCAGAAGATCACATATAGGAGCCTGTACGCTAGTACTATAGAGTTACAGATACTGGTGGCATCTTCCATGATGATGAAGGAAGGGATGTAATGGCGTACATGAGGAGTATTGTAAATGCGACATATAAAGATTATTTCATTTACTTCAAGAATCAGAAAAGCGGCTTGTGGTAGGATGTGCTGAGGGCAGTTCATAGGAGGTACCCAAATCCTGAGGGTCAGCGATTCTCGAATGATTGGGGACACACAAAAGTGAGGGATTAGCTTCACAACAAAAGATCCCACCTCATGACATGCGCCAAGGAATCACTACGGAGACAAGAGGAGAGACGTGGAGCTTATAGCCAACCACGTATGTGCCACTGCATAGAGTGGAAGAAAGCCAAGAAGAAAGCAGCAGAGAAAGTGAAGAGTCGCCAGCATGCAGAGGTGTGATGCATCCAAATGGAAACTATGGGATCGGATTGGGCAGTAGAGAGTCGTGGGAGGCAGAGTTTATAAGTATATTTTGATTTCTAGTTTTTTAAAATTTTAAAATTCTTTATATAATTTATTCTAATACATTGTGTCTCATAATTCTTTGTATATCATAATTGTTTTGTAGACTACTATCATTGGTAGCATACCTACTCCTAGAGAGATAGGTTACCATCGAGGCCATAACTGCGTAGCCACATTGCTTCACTTCTATGAGGAGGGTCTCATCATTGAGGAGCAACACAACCGAGCTATGAGGATTCAATAGCCAGAGGAGGTATGTTTTTCTTACTTTCCTATCAATTATAACTTTTTCTTTGCAATTGTACGTAAACAACCTTGAGCTTTTGTGTGCGTAGGAAAACCCCAATGTCGAGCATAGCAAGGAGGGGGATAGCGACGCCAGTAGCGATGGTGGTGCTAGCAAAAATGTTTCTTCTTCAGATTTTTAGAGGAGCACCATACCTCCTCTATGGCCTACTACTTGCGGCCACGCTTTAGGTTGCAAGCACTTAAACTCCCCATGTAAATGTGTTTTATATATAATGAATACATGGATTTTTGTTTTCAATTCTCGTGCCTTTAGATCCATTGTGTTTTTCCCAAATGCACAATTTGATGTAGGGGAAGGGACTGGTTTTTTTTTCCAATTCTATGCTTCACGTCTATTTGCACGTCTAAATTGCAAAAACTGCGCGTCTATACTGGTGTCTAAAATGTAGAGCACACGCGCTGATAGACATGCTATATAATTCAAATTAATAAAAATAAATTAAATATTTTTTTAAAAAAAGATATTTTTGGTTTTATGGTTGCATCTATTGGCACACGTAAAAGCGTGTCTATGCACGTGTCTATATCTCGTCTAATCTTCCAAGTAGACGCACTTGTAGATGCACAAAATAAATTAAATAAATAAGAATTTTTCTTTTCTTGTGCATGTTTATTTATGCATGTATATACACATCTAAAGCGCGTCTATTGATGCGTGTGGATTTCCTTATACACGCGACTATAGATGCGAAATGGTACACGCGCATTTGGATGGGCTTATAGATGCGCCCGTAAGATTTTCTCTCAATTCAAAAATTGCATCTAAGAGGCCTTGTTGTTGTAGTGTAATAAAATTTTAAAAAACATGAGTTCATACACCTTTTCACGATGGGCCAACAATACAAACGTGTCGCGCAAATCTGCCCATCTTTTTTTAGAATCTATTTTGAGAAATCTAGATGGACCTCGTCGAACTATTGTCCCAGCTTCTTTAAGTATCGCTTTGAACCACTACACATCAAATCGGATCATGGAGAAGATATGATAATCCACCGTGATAATACTTTGCAAGTTTCCAAAATACTCCATCTCATCTATAACGGTGTTTGGATCCATTACTTGTCGTCAGCTCTCTTGCTCAAACTTTGCCATGATATCACAATTTGTTGTGGAGTGCATTTTATCGATACACTCTACGCGGAAATGTCGTCTACATGACCACGTTGCACTATTTATTTTGTACTAGACATTGAAGCAGTCAATTAGTTGTCACATATAAAACATAGATATGATAAACCCTAAGCACGTCGTCACCTTTTGGCTACATCCCCTCGAGAATTCCCACTCCTCAATTGAGACCTTCCCCCTTTCACGAGATGCTACGGTCAAAGCTCCATGCAACCATCATGTTGACATAAACCGCAACATCTCCTCCATGCCCTCAGGATATCGGGTCAATGGCACGTACTACGTCGAAATTCAGATCATGCTTCTTCACGATCTTTCCTAGCTTGCTCGTATCTAGCGAGACACGTCTCAATGGAGGCATGGTGCAGCATACAAAAGTGATTCACTTTCTCCTCCATTGTAGCATCCATTCTTTTTTCTACCCCATTTCCAATTACCACATCTCCAATTAGTCTATCATTGTCCTTCAACGACCATAGCATACTGTTGTCGGAATCCACCGTTGGTAGCCATTGTAAAATATGCAATAACACCCAACCTTCGACCATGCTATCTTCTGGCTGAGCTTTTTGTCGCCCAAAGCCTTTCAGGGTTTTCATGAAGCGCTCTAAGAAGAATATCCATCACATATGGACAGGTCCAATAATCTCCACTTCATCTACAAGATGCATAAGAAGGTGGATTTGTATCGTGAGCATGCTGGTGGGCAGGTATTTCTCAATGAGACAGACCGTCTCCACTACTCCCCGCCTTGCGGATTCAATAGAGAATGTCTTAATCTCCTTCTATGAGATCCATTGCATTAAAGTTGACAATCTATAAATCGCCCCACGTATTTCTAGAGTAAGACATCCTGCAATCGCGATCAATAGTACAAACTGTCACAAATGAAGAAGAATTATGAACAACGACTACAATCCATTAAATAGAAAAATACGCATGCCACTTACAATCCATTCATAGTACAAACATGACATATCTTATGCCAATCATGGGAGTTCAGCCCTGATAATTGGTCGTCTTTATAAAAAACGGACCTGAGAGAATGCATCATACTTGTCGTAGTGCAGATAGACTTGATAACTTACTTCATAATGCGCTCTTCTTTAGTGGACAAAACACAAGGAGCGTGAGGTAGCTGCAAGCGACCATCAGCACTCTTACTGTAGTAGCCAGAGCCTCTCCATCTTGACTACCACCTTCAAATCCATTTGTGCCTTTGGAATGTCTCTCTTTCCTATGATGTGGTCCCATAATAAGCTGCCCACATTCTTGAAAATATGCATGGGATCCAAGAAGTGGTTGATCTGTAAGTGGGTTTAATATGGCAACTCGTAGAAAACTAAGAACCATCGCACTCCATTTGGATGTGAAATCATGTGGACCATTTTCAACTCATACCAGCTTTGGGCGTTCATACGGGCTGAAGGTCATCCAAGAAAACCTTCCCTCAGTTCATGATCCTCCGGCAAGAAAGTGGGATGTCCATGATATACCATCTTCTTCATGGTCCGTGACCTTTCGGAGTCTAACTGTGGTCTACACAATGGACATGCATGATAACCTGAGGTAACCAAACATGTCCCAACACCTCTATCCAGTAAATACAAACTTGAATGAGCTATGATAGATATTACCAATGAGAACGGAAGCCTACTAACTTGAGCACTCCCCAAATCCTGAAAAGTCATGCATGGTCCACATGAGAATGGCTTGAATATTTGGCAGACCATCCTTCCATAAAATCTTAAGCTCATCAACTAATGGACGAAGATACACATCCATATTTTTGACTTTGTAGCGGTTGGGAATGAGCAAGCTAAGGATGAGGTGTTCTTTCTTCGTAGAAAGCCATGGAGGGATGTTATAGTTGACAAGGACTACATGCCACACACTATAAGAAGTTGAGCATAGACCGAATGGGTTCATGCCATCCATAGCAAGACCGAGCCGAAGATTCTTTGGCTCTCGGGCAAAGCCTAGAAAGGTAGAGTCAATGTGGCTCCATGCGTGTGAATCCGCTGATATTCATTGAACTCCATCTATGGATCCATTCTGTGTATGGCACATTGTCAAGATCCCCATGTCAGATGCATGAAACATGTGATTTATGCGGGGGATAAGCAGAATGTGTCTAAGAACTTTTTGAGGGATGGTTTTCCCTTGCAAGTATTGTCGATGCATGCATGGATGCTATTGTAGTCCATGCCATCGTTAATACATGCATGGATGCTATTGTAGTCCATCCCAAGCTTTTGTAAAACATGTTGCACGTCATCACGAGACTCAGGCATAGTGTTTGTAAGTGGTAATATATGATACTTCAGTAACTTGAAAGAAAATCATAAAACACCTTGAAAAAGTAAATTTTTTTTTTATGATAGTGCTAAAAAGAAATCAACAAAGCATACATATAATGTACCTGAACAACTCGGTCACACTCACATCGCTCCACCCATATTTTTCTTGCATACTTAGGAGTGCAAGCAGTGTCTTCAAGTGAGATACTCAGCACCTATCATATAATGGTATGGATACTTTCTCTCTAAGTGGATTAGATGTCTCGATATCCATGGGCATCAATGCATCGATCATTGCCTCCATTTCAGGCTCCTAGATTGTAGAAAAGTCTGGAAGGCTGCTTGTCTCTTGTGGTATTGACGGTATAAATTGGGTAGTACCTTCCAAGTGATGGGTTGACTCAAGCACTCCATCCATCGCATGTCCATGAACTCTTATAACTGGCTGCAAAGGGTACACTCCTCCTTGGGATGAGACATCACCTCCATATAATAAATTCATCGGCAACATCCAATGTTTTTGTATATAATATTCAATTAGTTTGCGAATATAATGCATGATTCATATATACTTTTCTTATTGTTTGCTCAAAATCTGAGATCGCCTGATCAATGATCTCTGATTGAAACTCATCGAAGCATTGTACGTGTTCTATAGACAACCGATGTTTTCGTCTAATTTCCAACTTACATTGAGACTAAGGACATGGGACACACTAATTAAGATACACCTCGCGATCTTGAACATCACGGCCTTTATCGTTTTCCATTTGGTCTACGTTATGACAAACAATTTGTTTTTGTTATTATTATTTTTTTCTGTCTTAAATTATTTGAGAAGGGATTTTCTCTTTTGTAACTCAACAAAATTAATATACACTACAACAAAAAGGCTCCATAGACGCACTTATAGACGAAATATTTGAACTGTATTTAAAAATGTCAAGTACCTTTATTACCGTGTCTACTGCTGCGTCTAAAATTTCGCGTCTAAAAGCGCGCTTATAGTCAGAGTTACATGCTCATATTGATGCGCTACGTAAATATATAATCATATTTATAAAAAAGTAGATATATTCATATTGTGCATCTATACACACACGTATCTGCGCATCTAAAAAAGCATTTACTCTGCAAGTTTTTAACGAGAATAGACGCACATTTATCGTGCAATTTAGATGCATTGATAGACGCGCAAAGCAGAGGTGTGAAAAAAAACCAGAGAGCATGTGCCACATGCTCTTTGATTTTTTTTCCCCCATCAATATCAAATTGTATGCTTAGGAAAAATAGAGAAAGATTATTTTGAAGATTTTTATGCTGAAAACAAAACAATATATGTAGAATACAAAATGTCATATATAGATGAAACGTTTTTACATGATGAGTTCTAGTGCTTGTGACCTCAAACATGGTCATGGTCGCAAGCACTAGCTGAAAGTAATACATATCAAAAATGAAAACTACAAGCCAAGGGAAGGCATGCATGCATGGGGCTTCTCTACATCTCCTTAGAAGAGGCATCATTATCGCTACCACCACCACTGCCTGTGCCACTGCCGCTGCAGCCACCGCTATTGCTAGTTCCCCCTTCGCTATCTTCAACTGCATTAGGGTTCGCCTACACAAAGGATTAAGGTATATAAATACCATTACAAACAATAAATTAGAGTTACCTATACTTTTCATGTAAAAAATAAAACATACCTCTTCTGGTTCTGGAATCCTCATGGCACGATTATATTTCTCCTCCGTGATGAGTCCCTCCTCGTAGAAATGCTACCAAGTGGACGCCCGGTTATGACCTCGATGGTAGCCTACCTCTCTAGGAGTAGGCATCCTACTAACGATATGATACTACAAAACAATTTGACCATACAACGTATTAGAACACACTACATAATGAAGTGAAACAAATTACAAATTTTAATTAAAAAAAGAAATCAAATAATACTTACAAACTCAGCCTCCCATGACTCCCTGCCACCCGATCCATAATGCGACGATCCCATGGTTGCCTTCTGGATACGTCACGCCTCTGCATGCTGGCGACTTGTCATTTTCTCTGCTGCTCTCTTCTTGGCCTCTTTCCACTCCCTGCAGTGGCAATTGGGTGGTTGGCCATATCCAGGGCGCCCTTGCTCTTGTCTTCGCAGTGACTCCTTGGCGCGTGTCATAAGGTGAGACCTCTTGTTATGAAGCGTGTCTCTCACCTTTGACCATTCCCAATCGTCTGAGAATCGTGAATTCTCGAGATTAGGGTACCTTCTATGTATTGCCCGTAGCACCTCTTGCCACAAACTATTTTTTTGGTGCTTAAAGGGAATCATGCAATCTTTGTATGTGGCATGCACGACACTCCTCAAGTAGGCTATCACTTTCCTCCCCTCAGAGTCATGCAAGATACCACCAACATTAGTGATAGAGTAGTACATTTGTGGAGGCTCATCTCTCTCATTTCTCGGTGAGGGTGATCGAGAGCCACCTCCTAGGCAACCCCCACAAAGCCCTCAACCTCCTCGTCCTCCCGCACAACTCTCCCTCCTCCCTCGACAGGCACTACCCTCTACCTCACTCGATGCACGTGCTTCTGCAGATGCACGTGCTTCGGCCGATCCATATAATTTAGGTGATCCCTGCGCATCAACTAATCTGTGTGTATGCATAGTGCGTGGAGTACCTATTAGTATAGGTGTGCCAAGGTTTGGTGTTTGTGCGACAGTGCTAGGCAAAGATATGCCAAGGTTTGGTATTTGTGCGACAGTGCTAGGCAAAGATATGCCAAGGTTTGGTGTTTGTGCGACAGTGCTAGGCAAAGTGGGAGGGTGACCAAGATAATTGGTCATCTCCCCTATGAATTGCTCCTTGTTTGGAAAACCTCCAAAAAAGCTACTAACACCTCTAGAAAAATGCACTAAGGTGTTGTTCATGCGTTTCAACTCAGGATCAATGCTGGAAGATCCAAGATTCCACATCTACACAAGAAAAATCATATTACCATGTGCATATAAAACATATTACATACTGCGTCTATATCTGCATCTCTGTGTGCGTCTGTCAGCGCATCTATTTTCGCGTCTATACATGCGTCTTATACACTGTCAGCTAGATGCGTTGACAGACCCACACAGTCGGACCATTTTTTTCAAACTTGGTTAACAAACGCGCAAAAAAACCTCCATAAATGACAGTCTATAGCATGTAAAGAGAGAAACAAAGAGACAAACAAATAGAGAAAGCAAACAAGATTGAGAGAGAGAGGAAGAACCCACCTTCTTTGCTTGTTCCGATGGATGGCGGTTAGGTTGCAAGCTCCTTGTCCTCCTTCTCCCTTCCCTTGGTAAGTTGCTTGAATCTTCTTCTCTTCCTTGCTTTTTAGCTCTTGTTCTTTACTCTTTGGCTCCTCCTTCCTCCTATCCTCTTTTTACTCTTATTTCCTTCCCTCATTGTCTTCATGAAGTGATAGATAGACATGATTAGTCGAGCTCGAACTGCAGAAAACACGCAAAAAATGCAGGAAAGCACTGGTTTGAAAAGAAAGCCACAACTTTTTTTTAAAAAAATTATATTTGCGTAGCGCATTTGTAAGTGCGTATAATTGCATGTGTATATGCGCAGATAATACATATTACACGCACTGACAAACGTGCAGTAACAATTAAATTGATTAGATGCTAGCTTTTGGTTGTTTTTGGATCAACGTCCCACTTGCAATTGCATGCAAGTATCAATAGGTGAATAAAGCACAAATAGTTTTTAGCTAGAGAGAGATAATGCAATGAAGGTGTATACGAAAGAGATAGAGAAAGGTATATTATCCATCAATCAATCAAAGATATGTACATGAAGTGACTTGATATAGTAATTAGAGTATCGACACTTTTAGGATGCTCCATTGACTTCTGCAAGTTTCCATAACCTTGAAGTAGATAGCCAACCACACTGTCCATGGAAGGAAAACTTGACCTCATCAAATTAACCAAGTTAATTTACTTATGCATTTCATAGATAAGAGATTTGTAGTTGGCTTGTTGGTATTGCAAAGTATCCTTACAGTGATCTATTTTAGTCACCAACAAGTGGACACACTGGCTAAAGATGATGAAAAGAGGACATGTGCACATTGGCTACATGTGGTCTACCTTATCTAAAATTATATGAGAGCTATAAGTGCACCTTGACATGATTGGAATAGCTTGCACATGCACAAGCCAACTGATTTACATCAATCTACTCATGCTATGAATTGGCATGCATGTCTTGCTTTTGCTTTGATTGTATTGATTGTGATGTATATTTCTCGAGAATAATGAGAATTAAGGGACTACCCTAAAAAGTGAGGGTACTCCCTTGAATCACCGATTAAGCTTTGATCTATAAGTTTATGCATGGCTAGGTTAAGTGCACAACAAATGAGACATGTGAGTATATTGATCAGTTCTATATATATATATATATATATATATATATATATTGCACATGCACAAGTCAATTTATTTGCATCATTCTACTCACGCTATGAATTGGCATACATGTCTTACTTTTGCTTTGATTGTATTGATTGTGCTACATATTTGTTGAGACTAATGAGAGTCAAGGGACTACCCTAAAAAGTTAGGATACTCTCTTAAATCACCAACTAAACTTTAATCTATAAGTTTATGCATGGCTAGGTTAAGTCCACAATAGATGCGACATGTGCATGTATCGATCACTTCTCTCTCTCTCTCTCTCTCTCTCTCTCTCTCTCTCTCTCACTCACTCACTCACTCACACACACACACACTCTCTCTCTCTCTCTCTCCCTTCCTCCCTCTCCCTCTCCCTCTCCCTCTCCCTCTCCCTCTCCCTCTCCCTCTCCCTCTCCCTCTCCCTCTCCCTCTCCCTCTCCCTCTCTCTCTCTCTCTCTCTCTCTCTCTATATATATATATATATATATTGCACATTCATAAGTCAACCTTTGATCTATAAGTTAGGCATAGCTAGGTTAAGTGCACAATAGATGTGACATGTGCATGTATCAATCACTTCTCTGATAATTATGTCTTATATACATCCAATCATGCCCTATCCAATCACTTTTGTATAGGGCATGATTGGATGTATATACGGCATGAAATCACATATATATAATTAGCATTGAATGATTGCATGTATATTTGTAATACTCAGAAAGAAATAAAGTTGGTAATGTATATCATTTCCTATACATGTATGCCCTATACATGTATATCACGTCGTATATACATGTATATCATGTCCTTATGATCCAGGTGTAATTATGTCGTATATACATCCAATCATGCCCTATCCAATCAAATTTGTATAGGGCATGATTAGACGTATATAGGGCATGAAATCACATATATATAATTAGCTTTGAATGATTGGATGTATATTTGTAATACTCAGAAAGAAGTAAAGTTGGTAATGTATTCAAACAAATACTAGCTGTTAAGAGATTTGGTCATATTTAGAGACTATGAGAAATAAAAAATATGTGCATTTATTTTCACATCTATACGCGTGTTTATAAACGCAGATATATAGACGCATTCTGTATACTAGTGTCAATAGACGCGCTGATACACGTGCTTATAAACGCGACCGCTTTTTTGCATGTACAATGTGCATCTATAGGGCCTCTCTTGTAGTGGTATGTAAAGTCTCCACCTACCTAGCCTATAGTATATGTAAAGTCTAATATGCATGGGGATGAGGGAGTGGCTACCCTATGTCAGAGTGTTTCCTGTCCCGTGGTATTGCATCGAACCTCACTACCTTTTTTCCTTTGTGTGCACCTTTAACAAAACCTCTCTCTCTCTCTCTCTACTACTTCTACTACTATTACTAGAACTCGCCTTCCAGAAGCGTTGAACACACGCAAGATGCACCCTAGACAAAACCTCTCTCTCTCTCTCTACTACTACCACTACTACTACTAATACTCGCCTTCTCGAACACATCAAAGAAGCACCTTTAACAAAACCTCTCTCTCTCTCTCTCTCTCTCTCTCTCTCTCTCTCTCTATACTAATACCACCACCACCACTGCTATTACCACCGCCACTACTACCACCACCATTACCACCACCACCACCACCACCACCACCACCACCACCACCACCACCACCACCACCACCACCACCACCACCACCACCACCACCACCACCACCACCACCACCACTACTACTACTACTACTACTACTACTACTATTACTACTACTATAAACAAGAAAAGAAGAAGTTAAAGAACAAGATATTACCCTCTCTTTGATTTTTATCCATTCATTCTCCTCTTTTCCTCCCTCCCTCTCTCTTTCTCTCTTTCTTTATTATGTTTCATGTTTATTCCCTCTGTCTCTTGTTCCTTCTTTCTTTTTCTCTCTTCCTCTCCATTTGTCATTTCCTTTAGCAAAACATCTCTCTCTCTCTCTCTCTCTCTCTCTCTCTCTCTCTCTCTCTCTCTCTCTCTCTCTCTCTCTTCCTACTACTACTACTACTAACAAGAAAATAAGAAATTAAAGAACAAGATTTTAATCTCTCTTTGTTTTTTATCCATTCATTCTCCTCTCTCTCTCTCCCTCTCTCTCTCTTTCTCTTATTCTTTATTATGTTTCATGTTTTTTCCCTCTCCTTCTCGTTCCTTCTTTATTTTTCTCTCTTCCTCTCCCTCTCTCATTTCTTCTCGTTCTCTCTCAGTATACATCATTTTTAACAAAAAAAAGTAAAAGAAAAGGAAAATAAACAAAAACAAACCAATAGGGAACAATGCAGTCACCGCAAAGGCCGCCCGAGGATGGATTCAGCGGCTCCTCTTTGCGACGATGTCAAAGGGTTTTCGAAAACAAAGTCGCGATCACAGGGGTCCTTGATTAATTCCAGGATAGAAGATCAATCAAGCAAGATCAAACTTCATTCAATGTACCCTCAAGTCATGAGTGAAGTGTTCTTATTTACTGATGTCTACTGTTGTTAAAATAGAGTAACCAAAAACAGTATCTCTGTGTAATTTTATTTTAGTAAAGAATTACAGTCCTGTTATTGTTAACAGTCCTTCCTTTGAACAATCCTTCAGCAGGTCTCCTCCTTTTCTTTGTTGTACTATGCTCCAAAAAAGATATGATGCTGAAATTCTGCTGTAATTCTTGAATGAACACAACTATTAGTAGTGGGAGCACGGGATATTGCAGAGAGGAAGCTTGTAGCCCATGGTTATAGTGTTGTCCTCAAGTTTCTTTAGAAAGCACAGCAGCTGTTCCCAGGATTCGATAATCTTGCACAGATGTTTAGTGTTGTAAATGCCCACATTGCAGCTCAGAAAAAGATCAATGGAACCAAGGTTGATTGGTATGGCATAGGGCTGATGACATCCTTGTCAAAATAAACAGTATAGAAGGTTGACTCTTCTACTTCATTCAGACAAAAATAAATTTTCAGGAGCAGAGTTTGTTTTTAAGCTGGTTGGAGAAGTGTCACAAATTTCGTCGAACAAACAACAGAGATCGGTTCATGATTCCAAAAGGGCAAAACAGCATGTTTCTTCTAGCTTTGTGACTGCATGGCACATATTGTCAAG
Source organism: Lygodium microphyllum (assembly GCF_053477565.2). Lineage (NCBI taxonomy): Eukaryota > Viridiplantae > Streptophyta > Polypodiopsida > Schizaeales > Lygodiaceae > Lygodium > Lygodium microphyllum. Next base: position 35,228,403 of record NC_141140.1, on the reverse strand, counting down.
GTGGATTTCCAGTGTTGTTGAGGTTCTTTGAGCTGAAATGAATGCAGGAATCATCATCAAACAACAGCCACAGTATTTCAGAAGTGACTAGACATCACTGAAGAAGAATTTGGTGACATTTAAATTGCACTGATCTGCGCTACGGACTGCAGGCAGAGACTCCATGGTTGCTTCTGTAAACCTTAACGAAGGTTCGGCTCGGGCGTTCAGTCAGTAGCCATGGCAACTATCAAAGTGCAGCGGATTATGACACAGCCCATAAATCTCATATTTCGATTCCTTCAAAGTAAATCCTGCATCCAAATCTGACTTTTCGAGCAGAAAGATCTGAGAATTGAAGGGCGCATTATCGGCTTTGATGAATATAAGAATCTCGTTTTGGATGACACAGAGGAAGTCTCTGTTCATTTGGAGAAAGTTTTACGAGAGGAAATTGTAGAAGGACAACCTCGACTCATAGGATTTGGAAGGAAATTATCACTGTGGTTGAAGACATCTTGATGAAGCGCACAACATTGGAATTACTGGCAAGAAAGGCAGAAGCGAACTTCTCTTCAACTTTTCCTCATTCTCAACTTCAACTTTCTTCTTCTGCTTCATCAGCAACCTCATCATCGTCTTCTGTTGGTCAGACGTTCATCATCGGCCACTTTGTCGTCAATGTCACCACCTTCTGGCTTGTTCCAACTGTCTTGCCGAGCTCTGTGTTGTCCGTCGTTGCAGTCCGATGAAATTGTCGATTCCTCCACCCTTTGCTAAATTTCATAGCAACATTCTCGTCTTCTTTTTCATTCTAAGCTCTCCTGCCTCTCGTTCCGCTCCATATCTACCATATGTATCCTCCCCTTATTACCGAAAATCCTCTTTGATTCCGATCCTCTCTCGCCGCTTGCAAAGTCCCCGCTTTCTGCTCTGCACTCTTCTCCATTAAGCCTCTTCCCCCCAAAAAGCCCATTTGAAAATAGTCATCCCCTACGCTTTACCTTGTCATCACTTTCAGGTCGTCATCTACAGCTACTGCTACGTCTTCATCACCTCATTTTCCTTCTCTAACCAAGCTTTACTTGGTATCTTTTTCGACACGTCATCATTTGCAGGTCACTGATTGTCATCTACTTTCCCTTTGTACTACTTTGTCCTCTACAGTCGCAATCTCTGTCACCTCTTCAAAGTTCGTTGAGTGTTATCTTTTTTGGCTGCCAGTCTTCTTTTTCGCCTTCAGCAACATCCTTCAAAGATTCAACACAATCATTCTCTTGTCCCATCCTCCAATGTCGTAGAGCTCCTCAGCTACTTCTCTCCAGGAGTAGCGTCCATCGATAATTCTGTCATCGACTTCTGAGGAAGCTTCATCTCCCTCCCCTTTGTACTACGCCGTCCTCTACAGCCATGATCTCCATAACCTCTTCAAAGTTCATTGAGTGTCATCTTTTTTGGCTGTCGGTCTTCTTTTTTGCCTTCAACAACATCCTCCAAAGATTCAACATAGTCATTCTCTCATCTCGTCCGTCGATGTCACAGAGCTCCTCTGTTACTTCTCTGGAGTAGCATTGTCCACTGATAATTCTGTCATCGACTTCTGAGGAAGCTTTGTCTCCCTCCCTTGTCACCTTCGTTCCCCCCCCCCCTCCTAATATAATCAGCGCCATGGCTTTCTTAAACTTCTGAAAAAGCTAAAGCATCATGGTCATCACTTTTATTTGAGGTTCCATATTTCGTTTTTGATCGTCATCACAGATTACGTCATGTTGTGATTTGTTTTGAGTGCTTGCCATGTCACAATAGCAATTAATAGTCCACATGATTCCTCCCGCCCGAACCACACCAACTAAGGAACTCCCATGTCAATCAGCAATAAGGATTTTGAGTCCTCTATCCCTTTCATTGTAGATATTTAAGTGACAAGTCCATACAATCCTTCCTTTCACAAGTTTGCTTGGAGAAAGCAGTCAGTTGGATCCTTTATGAGGGTGTTAAAACTTTCGCATCTATATTTTGTAAAAGGGTTATGAAGCAACCTTTCTTTATCACATTCTTGACAAAGCCATTGTCATGATGCTATGCGGATATAGTGTGAAAAAACATGGAATGCATCATCATCGGACTTCTTATTAATCAAGAGAGTTAATGTGATCTGAGTCATTAGTATAAGTGTGAGTTGCATGGATTATCCAAAAATACTAATGATCCGGGTTTTTTACAAACCAGAGTTCTACCACAAAATTTGGCCAAAACCCATATCAAGAGCCTTACCATATCACTTTGGGTTTACTCTTCAAGCACTAGGTATGCTACATTGCTTCTTGATTATGATAACTCTAGTGAATGGGAGGAAAAAGTTCTTAGGAGAGATATCAATATAAAGGGTAAAATGGATGGTTATATTAGTCAAGATGGAAATGGATTACACCTAGGAGTTGAGTTAGTGCATAGATTTTTCAACGGACTAGCCTCCAACTACACATGGGTTCCGCCTGCATCACTAAGATTTGGAATCTATCACCATCATTAGAGGACACCTCACCCTAGTACACAAGTCAATATCCATATCATAGTGTCATTTGGATCTTACACAAAAGCTTATAAGCATAGGCCCCTTCTGTCACATGCTTATATGTATTTATATATATTTCAAGAACTAAAGTCAAAGCATCTTTTGGAAGTCCTTTTTTATCATATTAATAACTCCCAAGGGAAAGCGAATTTTAAGAAAATTTGTGTGTTGCCCAATCGATTTGAAGTGACAAAGGCGTAGACTGATGTTCACCACATCAACTTTCCATTCTATCCTTCTTGTAAATATATTATAATAATGTGCTTTGGGCACCCATCTCTTGTAATCTATCTCCCTTTCTCTATTTTGTCTACTATTCTTCTTCTTGCATGATGACCAAGGTGGAAACTTGTCCCATCCACTATTCTCCATATTTTCAAAGATGTCATACATCATCTAGGATTATGTTAATCAAGAATATTAGCTTAATCTAATCCCTCATGGAGGCTATATAGGGAGCCCATGGAGATGTAAAGAGAGGAGGAACAAGTACATGAGAGCACTCTAGAATACCCTCGTGCTAGTCCATCTCTTTGAGGTAAGCTATGAGTGAGTTCTTTTATTATGTAGCAAAATGGCAAGCTTCCTCTACCTCTTTTCCTCTTGTTTCTCTCTCTCCTCATCTTCTCATTCCTTCAATACACAATAACAAGCACATGAGAGCAATCTAGAATACCCTCATGCTAGTCCATCTCTTTGAGGTAAGCTATGAGTGAGTTCTTTTATTATGTAGTATACTGGCAAGCTTTCTCTACCTCTTTTCCTCTTGTCTCTCTCTCTTATCATATTCTTATTCCATGAATACATAATGGCAAGCTTTCTCTACCTCTTGTCTGTCTCTTTCCTCATCTTCTCATTCCATGTATACACAATAACAAGCACATGAGAGCACCTAAAATACCCTCATGCTAGTCCATCTCTTTAAGGTTGAAAACTGCAGTTTGAACTGGAAGAGGAAGAAGAAGTGATCTGGAAGTTCCATAAGTACGTGTCCTGAAGTTTTACCCCCCTTCTGGAGCCAAGGAGCCATCAGATTTTGGTTTCGAGCAACAAAGAAGGAGCTATAATTTTGATGCAAGTTTTGTTCTATGAAGAAGCTCCAGGAGATCTAATCCCTGGAGAGTGCTTCTGAGTAGTGCCAGACAATGGATTTCAGGTTCTGTTGATACATATTGATTTGATTCATTATGCTTTGTCATTATTGTGTTTACCTCTTGTGTATTCTTTATCTTCTATTCCATCTCCTATCCCTACTTCCTTCTACCTCTGATCCCCGGTGGATTTGACCTTTCAACAAAAGCCCCTCTGACATCCTGAACTTCTATCTCTTCCCTTAGATCTTCTAGATTCTCCAATGCTAAAATAGAATCAAACCTTGTCAGATTGGAACTTTGGTTAATTCTTCCATTAATTTGAGATTGAAGATCATCGGTTAGACCACTAATGTGCACTCTTTCAAACAAACATGGACAAAACTATATTTTTAATCCACCATATCCTGTTAGCACCTTTAATACTTTTTTCCCAATACCAATAAGTGTAGAAGTAGATCTTGACCTAGACACTTGTTTCTTTAAAGAAGCATGACATTCAACACTTTTTTTGCCATTTAATGGTGGTATAAGGACTAGGTGGAACAACTTTTCTATATCATCCCCCAATAATGCTTCACTATTAACATCTTGAAGAGCAAGTCTCATAGGGAAAGACCAATCTTTTCCGTGACATGAGAATAGATGATATCACCAATGTCCTTATTGTGTCTACTTGTCTTTGATACTTCCTTCAACTTCGCTCCATAAGCTCCATTTTGGTGTACTAACCCTCGGAGTCTTCAAAATGAACATTCTCTTCACTTGAACCTATTCTTCCATGCAATATGGCCTATCAAAGATCATGCTTTGGAAAAGAACTTCATGCCCAATCACTCATGCTTTAAGGAAATACAAAATTTTTTATCTATGATATGCAATCAAGCGAGCGATGCTCCACACAAAAAATTATGAATGCATTGAAGAATTTGTGCCTAGCCTAACTACATGTGCTTATGCGTCATGCAAGCACAAAAAATACACATGAAAAAAAATAAACTCATAATGACATTGACTGTAGAGTCCAAAATCTTGGTAGAAAACTCCGCCCTCAAGTTTGCAGTGGTAGACGCACAACGTCATGACAACATGGGTGGGTGGAGCAGGGTGCAATTGTTTCTTTCCTTCTTTGAGAATTGAGAGTTGAGGTTAAGGATCATAAAGTAATCAAGGATTTATGTATGCATCTTGCATAATGCAAGACCACTTGTAGACCACGCTAGGCACAATTGTTTTTTATACATCCATATCTTTGAGCGTGGCATTGTTTGTATGGTTGCATAGCGTGGATCAAACTTGGTATTTCTTCTCAAATCAGGAGTGATTGAGTATAGAGTTCATCTTTAAAGCATGGATATGACACATTGCATGGAACTAAAAGAAGGTACATATGAAAGATTAGTAATAATTTGAACATGCAAAGTAGACTTAAAAAAGTTACTTCTCTTAACAACTATATACATTTAGCTATTGTTTGTGTTGTGTTGTGATGCTGGTTTTATGATATTTTGACTTTTATTTTTGACTCTCCCAACTTCTTGTAATTAAGATTTGAGAGTTTGGACTATCAAAAAGAGGAGTCTCGATAAAAATAATCTATATTCTGTAACCTAACACCTTCTAGGACTGACAAAACTACAAACATCTTCACACAAAAATTATCATACGCATGGTGGTCATGGCTCATAAGTCCAAAATTGACTAAACACATTTAAAACTTTGGCTATTATTTTTGACTCTCCAAACTTCTTGTAATTAAGATTTGAGAGTTTAGACTATAAAAAAGAAGAGTCTTGATTTAAAAAAATCTATATTCCATAACGCGACACCTTCCATGACCAATAAAACTACAAACATCTTTACACGAAAATTGTTATACACATGGTTGTCATGGCTCATAAGTCAAAATTTGACTAAACACATTTAAAACTTGAATAGTAAAAACTTGACTAGTGGGGGACTAATGAAGAAAGAAATAAATAAAAAGCTTTAAGATTTAATAGAAAAGCTTAAGAAGGAGGAGTTGATGAATTGGTGCCACCCCCTACCCCTCCTTTTGTGAAAATGGCGCATCTCTCTCTCTTCCTTCCCAAATTGGGAAAAATGGAAATAGGGAAAAAAGTCCTAAGATCTCCTCAATGATCCCAGCGTAAAACTCCAGCCATCCCCCGTGTTCTCGGTTGTTTGACAAGAGGCCTAGATTGGAGCAAGATCACCCGAGAGCCAGGTAAATTAGTCATGGTATATTCTCTGGCAGCCTCTCTAGACCTCAAATATCAGATCACTAGCATCAAATAGCATCTTGAAAGCTTCCAAATAGCTCGATCAGCACCCTCCATAAATAACTCTTGTTCTTCACTCCAACCCATAAAACCACCCCCTCAATTTAACTATAAATATGGAGCATGAGGAGCCATGAAAGACTAGTGGTAAACTAAGAGAAGATACTCTTCTTGAACCAAGAGAGAAGACCAAGAGGGAGAAAGGTAAGAGGAGAGGGAGAAAGGAAATTCTTATCACGAAGACAAGGAGGATACATTACCGGTTCTCAAAATCGAATTCCATCTCTTCTATCTTCACTCCCTTGTAGAATTGAGACTCTACTCAATTTTCTCCCGATTTCTAATAATTGCCATCTCCATCAATCCAACCATGAGGATCCAAATCTCAATTGTTAAAGTCTTTTCCACAATCTTTTGATCAATGACCATGGTCTCGAAGAAAACTATGAAGGTGGTGGAAGTAGGAGCTGCTAATAATGCTATGGGAGTGACTATTAAAAATGGAATGGCGAGTACTCGAATTACATACAAAGCTACAAATACCAACATCAATCAAGATCTCATCATAAATCCCCAAGTACCATACTTGATTAGTATTTGAAATATTAAAGGCAACAAATAGATCATCATCCTAGGAGCTAGTAATAAAAAGCTAAATTCATAAGAATAGGATTTTTTAAAAAAACTCATTCATTTCTTAATTGCAAATTCCCAGGAATAATTTGGGTTTGTATGAGATGGTACAAGGAAGATACTACACTTCTCAAAAAAGTTAAATTTTTAATTGTATTGAATTGATGGAATCCCTAATTGTAAATACAGATGTTAATTCTCTGTAGAAAAGGTCTTGAGATAAAATTATTAAAAATACTTTTCATAATAAAACTAACTAGGAATTTTGAATTATTGCTAGATAAGGACCTAGAAAACTCCATTAATAAAAATAAAAAGATTATCACGAGAGTTGCTCTTTAAAAAAAATAGAAATCCAGAAAAAAAAAATCTTGATGAAGTTTATCCTAGGCTAGATTCCAAGGGGAGATTAATCGGAGAGAATTATTGGAAGATATGGCCACTTATGCTAAGCTTAGCCCTAATATTACTATTCTAGAAAAGGGGTTTTCCTTGGAAATAAATTAATTGAAAAGATGGTTAACCAGGTACAAATTGTTGATTAAGGTAGTATTCCAATATAGACACAGAATGCCGACATGAGGGAGTGTTCTCTTATAGCACTAGACGTCCCCAAGGTCAACGTGAATAAAATCTACTTCAAGGGGCTTTTGTTTTCATGTTAGTGAGTATAGACCTATCACAACGCGAAAGGTCATATCATAGGGAACTCTTCTTGTTTAGGAGGAGTTGAGGATACTAAGGGGGCTCTAATCACAAACCCTATAGACTCTTACAAACTGTCAATTATCCTTTGAACCCAAATAGTATTCTAGAAGTTTCAATACTGATCTAAGAAGAACTAAGCTTGGAAAGAAGAATATACGGGTTGACATTACATCTAGCCAAGAAATAGAAAACAGTGTAAAAAGATATTTTTCTTAAAGGAACTATTGAGAAAGAATTACTTTACATTGTTTTTTGTGTCATGAAATAAAGATGTATAACGAATTTGCGCCAAGAGATAATCAAAGAAGATATTTTTGTATGACAAACCTAAGCTGGTAGGCAATTACATAATTAAAAACACTCTATTGAGAGAAGTGGAAGGATGGACCTCGAACGGGTCCAGACCTACAATTGGGTGGACTCGGTAAGCCAAGAGCTTTTCTCAATAGGAAAAATTTATATTCATAAAAAGGTAAACCCATCACCACTAGATATTAGGAAACCTGACTTGCATTGTTTTAGGGGGTTGGAATGGGATTTTTCCCTATGGGAAAAAGGATCGATGTGGCACACTCCCCATCATCTCCCATTCTCTTTGAACCAAGTGCAATGCAAGTTCACTTCAGTTGGTGTAATTCTATAAGAAGTGGGAACTTGAATTACTAACACTATCTGATCGTTAGTAGGTGACTTGACCCATAATAGGAACCTAAAACTCAAGTCGATCCTCATGGGAATGGTCGAAACCTCCACTCCGAGGTAGACTTGAGCAAGCCTAGATAGCAAACTCTGAGGTATTTCATGGAACCTCGGATAGTGTTATCTAGGATATCTTTTGATGGGCTACTAAGAATGTGCCAGTTAGAAAGTGGCTCGTGTGGTGAGCATGTCACAATTGGTATGAGAGCCTATGTTGATATAGGATATGACGCAAGTATAGAAACTAATAGAGATTTACAACTACAGGCGCATAAGATATATTTTCCTTAAGTTATGCATTCTTCTCTTGTTAATATAAGTTTTTTATTACTGGCAGAGGGACAAACCTTGGGATTGATTCTTGATTTTCCAAGTCATGTTTATGTCAGGAATACACTCCTCTAGTTCCATTTGGAGAAACCAGATGATGCAAATATTAGATCAGACATACAATCCTTCGCCCTTGTATTATGAAAGACAATGAATGTTAAGTGGAGGGTACTGTTACATTGACTCAAACCATCTTGATTACCTTCATAACAATTTAAAGAGGCTAAGACTCAGCTAAGATGGATGGAAACCCTTAAGGTTGCCATGATTTATCTATTCTATGAGTCCAAAATAAACTTGAACATGTTCACTGGAGGATGACAAGTCAAATTAAATCCATGTATCTATGAGGTCACAAAGGTTACACCAGCTAACGAAGTGATGGTTGTAGGACTCTCCACTTTCCGTAACTACAAAAAATATGGATTACTTGATCTCCCCTAAGATATAGATTATTGGATATCCATTTCTTATACCCTAATTACTATGTAATGGATGTATCACAATGCCATGCCTAGGTTGTAGTAGGGAACCAATATGTTGTGAAGGCAATGATGTAGAAAGCAACTAATAGGGTAATCTAAGAGGCCGTAAAGGGAGAAATTGATAGGGTGATCATTTGTAATTTGTGACTCCATGTGGAGAAGTTTGAGCTGCCATCATGCAACGCTGTAATTATCCCACTTTGAATAGAAACATTATGATCTCACATTTAAAAAGACATTCTCCAAGATTTATGATTAATAAACATTATTATTCTCACATTTAGAAAGATGTTGTCCAAAAAAAAAAACTAATTCTAAAATTTTGTGGCAACTGGAGATGATGGGCACTCTTACCTTGCTTGCCTCATCCCTTGCAAGCCCGATAGAGCTGCACAAGATTTCAAAGATCAAAGAAAGAAAAACTATTATTTTTGTGTCGAGATACATGATGTGTATCCTACTAAGTGAAATGCATTTTGAAGTAGAGGAAAGGAAAATAGGGGCATTTAAGCTGCATGTTCACTCCTTCTTCTTCTTCCAGTTCAAAGTGTAGTTTTCAACCTGTCGATAGCGATCGCGATGTTCATGATTTTGCCAATCTCTCTTTTTTATGAAAAATCCCATAACTAGCTGGAAAAGAAACTTGCTTTTTGCATGCTATCCTAATCTAGAAGCTTTTCTAACTTTTTCCGTTTTTTAGAGTAAGTAGTATAAAAAATAGGCTAAAATTGTCTAGAAATCTAGTATTTTTGGATAATCCATTCCATGAACACTAACACTAATGGCTCAGATCACAATGACTCTCTACATTAATAAGAAATTCAGATGCTGATGCACTCCAGAGTTTTTCACATAGTGTCCGTGTAGTGGCACGCTATGCATAACTCACAACTCTTAAGCTTCATTTTTCCTTATCAAGGCACTCGTAGTAGTTGCACTTGCTATGCTCATTCACCTTTCATCCTTCATGAGGGGCATAGGGGAGAGTGGATAAATACCTTCACTTCATTTCACAATATAAATTTCTCTCCTACCCATTCAAAGGAGCAACACAAGACAAAAGATCCATGATGGAAGCATTCAAAAGCACTAATAGACTCCATGGATTTTCAATTGTTTGATGATCAATCCATAACTTCCTCCTTCATAGTGAAATATACACACTCTTTGACATGTCATAGCAAGATGAGGAAAGGATGGCCATGTGGGAAAAGATGGTACTCAAGGGTTTTTTTGCACCATTTGCATGGCGAGTTGAAATCACCAAAGCTTAAAACTCTTCATCTCCCTAAGAGATGATGACACCTTCATTTTAAAAAAGAACTATGGAGTGTTAAAATTTCATAAACTCATAGATCATCTCATAAGGAGAGCTCTAGCCATCAAGAAATATCTTATGATATTAATAAAGCTCTCGACAATTCAAAGTCTCAGGTGCTCTATGAATCTTACAAAGTTGTAAGAGAACTATTCTGCAAGCCCCTTAGCTATTCTTGAAATTTTTTGAGAGCTAGAGTAAGAAATGATAGAATGCTCCTTCTCCTCCCTTCCATCTATGCATTAATTGGGAGCCCCTTTATCATGTTAGCACTTCATGTGCCTTCTCTAGAGTATTCTAATATTTCAATGGGTTCCGATCTATAACGGTGCGTACCCCAAAAGTAGTGTATGTTTTAGGACCTTCTTTAGCATAAATCCATAATCCAAACAATGTCACATTTCTCCTTCCTAAAAACCACATTTGTCCTCAGAACAACTGGGGAAAGATTTTTGTGAAAACTATTCATTCGTGTTGCATCCTCTCTCCCATGTTGAACTCTTTAATGGAAAACCTTTATGCTTAATTAAACATTACACCCTTTCTGAACTGTATGTTGCCTCCTCTTCCCATGAGTGTCTAATATGTTTTTGTGGCTCATGTGGAAAAAGGTGGTGTACGGTGAGTTCTTTAGATTAACTTCTTGAGATTTTTCCTTGATTAATTCAAGTAGTGTTGAGTGAACCTCATGTTATACTCTCCCTTTTGGTACCTCAACTTTGATATGGGCAAGGCCCATTCGTGGCAACGCGAGATAGAAAGAGGGGCACAAGGAACTTTCAATCGTTCCCCACATAGGCAATTTGGTGAAATATAGGAAATTCTCTAATATTTCCTATGTAGACAAGTACGTATTCCCCATCTATAACTAGGAAATTGCATTCCCTACATCTTATAATAGGGAATATAGAGCATTCCCTACATTCCTTTGAAAGTCCCTACGTTCCCTACATCTTATAATAGGGAATACAGAGCATTCCCCACATTCCTTTGAAAATCCCTACATAAGGAATTATAAGGATGTGATTCCTTACTTTTATGTAATAGGGAATTAAAGGTACAATGAGGATAAGATAAAGATGATGTTTATCACAATTCTCTATTTCTCAATTCAAGTTGATAATGATGGTTTTGAGACGGTAAGGACAAAGGTATCACAAGAAACTCTAAACCACTTACTATATAGAAAGTTCACATTATAACTAGGAAGATTACTAACCAAACTAGGAAGAATGTAGAATTTTCTAGTTATAACTAGATAATTTTGCCATCACTAGTCTCTTCTAACTAGTAACATCCTTTTCCTAGATAGTATCTAGAAAATTGAAGCCCTATCTAGTAACATTATCTAGCAAGTTATTGTATAACTAGTAATAATATCAACCTAATTAGAAAATTTTACTTTTTACTAGTCATAACTAGCAAGTACTATCCTCTAACTAGGGAATTATAGATATTCTATCAAGTTAACTTGGAACTCATGATTTTTCTAGGTATAATTAGTAAATAAATATTCATTGATTAGACATTTATATTTGTATAATACTTCTTACTCACGGCTAAGCTTTTCACATTGACACAAAAGCAAGACCACAATTGTTGAAAGGTAATCACAATAACAAAAAAGAAAATTAAAAGAAAGATGTTTAGTACACATGAATAACACAAACTGTGTGGCCCCAACAACAGAGTCATTGCATTTAGCAACAATAACATTTACAATGTTGAGCAAAGTACATGGCCACATTGACCAAGCATATATCATGGCCATGACATCCATCTTATTGCAAAGCTCATGATTATATTAGTGAGAAAAAAGCATATTGCACCAATGGATTAAATAGAAACTCCACACACTAACATCATATTCCCTACTGTCCAAATGAGCAACAAGAGCAAACATTCAAAGTGCATGGCAAGAAAACCACACAATCATATATACCCCATCATGAAAATTAGATAGCCATATTAAAAAGGAAAGCACATTACCAAGTGCATGACCATATTGGTCATGGAAATGCACATGGAAAAAAAGAACCACCAAGGCAAAGTGTGTAGCCATATTGAGAAAAAGCTAAATTGCATTGCCCAAAACATGTGGCTATAAAGCAAACTACATTGCTAGTTGTATGATGAAATATTATCACCTTTCAAACTAGCATTAAACTTATAAACTTCATGTCTTAACACAAAAATATAAGTACCAAGGATTCTAGTGATTGCCAACTATTGTAGCTAGCTCTATGTGGAAGCTTGCAACATGATAGATGGGAAGCTACTTTAAGGTTCACTATGAGGTGACTTGAATAACAAGAAGGCTGCACCTAAATAGCCTTACAAGGGTGGAAGTATATTACCTTCACAAAGAACTAGTGCTCCAAAACAAAGAAATCCTCATTGGAGATTCTCATTTTATTAGGGTTTGAAGTTGAGAAATTCCATAGAAAAGTATCGATGGGAGCATATCAAATTCTCACCAATCTCAAAGGTAGGTGAAATAATTCAAACAATGTAGAAACTCTTGCAAATTCTCAATGGAACATTAAAAGTGCATCATAATAAAAGGAAAACACAAGTGGAAAAGAAGAACAAATTAAGTTTGGAAAATTTTTGAATTTATCTTTTGAGAAAAAATAAGAGTGCTAAAAGAAAGACATGCTTTTTGTGCTAAGAACACAAGGCCAATATTAAAATAGAGTACTATAAAAAGCAAGGAGGGGAGGAAAGCATGTTGGACTATTCTCTCCTATACATCTTAAACCTTCCATGTTGGGTAAAAAACCATAGGTTTGAATCTCTACAAGAGAGGCTGAACCCCTAGAGGATCTTAATGTACTCTCTGTGAGGATTTCAATCATGCTATGCATTTGGCAATTCAAAAATTATGATGTGTGTAATCTTGTGTAGCAACTTCTCCTATAGGCACCTATTTGGCTAGTATCATCTTGTGGTCATAACAAACATCAAGTGTAACATCCATGACACGTCTATTTATGCTATCCTCTAATCCCTCCTAACTTGCTCTAGCCCTTATTCCTATAAGTCAAGCCTTAGAGGTAATTCAAAGCTCCCAAAAATCTTGGAACAACTCAAGAAAATTCATGAGCACTATCATATCCCTTCTCTACCCTTAGAAATAATAGACACATGAATTTTTAGCAAGACCATTCATATATACTTGTGACGATCATATCCCAACGACTATATTTATGGCCCCAAAAAACATTATTACGAATATTTTAAAATTACTCGATGAAATTATCATTTTGTCTAATTATAAAAAATATTTTGAAATTATTCTCTAAAATTATTGTTTTTCATGGAATAATCTGACAAATTTTTTATCATTGTAGTTCAAGCCATTGGCATTTCCATCCCAATATGCCTTAGCATCCTATAAGATGCCAAAATACTCACTAGTGGGTTGGGATCCCATGATCTTTTAGGAGATAGGTGTTTTTTATTACATGAGTGCTTGAGAAGGCAAAAGGCCAAGTTACCCTATTATATAGGATACCTTTAATGCTGAGGGAAGCTTATCATGGCTCTAAGTTAATAAGTTCCCTACTGTGTGTTGTTGATAGAAGTAGTGTAATCACATACAACCCAATCTTATGGGGTTGGAAGCTCATATCCTAGGCTAGACAATTTTTTTCTCTGTAGGGAGATGGATTTTATACTACTTCATGGAATGGTGTTTTTATATATTATCTTTTGTGCAATAGAATGTTGTTTTCCAAAGTGTTTGTCATGTGCTAGATGTTGTGTTAATGGACCCTATGTAACATGATAATAAAAGGAAGCTGCTTTTTTATGTTGTAATAGTATGGTACCTTTGCTATTTAGATAAGTAAAATAAATCCCATCAAGGAACATGAGAATATCTCAATCCTGATGATCAATCATCTATGGCTAGATGGACCTAATAATTTGGGTAGCTTTTCTAAACATTAGATGGAGTTATTAATACATGATCCTCCAAATTCAGTAGGATATATATGAGGCTCAACTTCATTTTTGGGGGGCTAATGTGAGATGATGCCTTGTCGGCAAGAGGATCAACATTCTATTCTCTTCCACTTCTCACTCTCTTTGAACCAAGTGCCAAGGTTATTCACCTTCTTATGTGCAACCAGATGGTGTGAAGCTGCAGAGCAAGAAGGATGCAGTTCCTGCTGTATATGTTGATTGCCTCCAGATTGTCGCCTCCAAATTGTTGAGCTGTGCAACCTCATCCAGAGTTTGGAACGTACCATACATCCATAAGCCTGTTGACAACAGATTATTCAAAGGCAGCACAGGTTGGTTGTATTTTTTCTAGTTAGTAACTAGGATTTTTTAAATTGGAACTAGGTTTTTAATTTTACTAGATAGATATAAAGCTATAACTAGTAAAATAAGTGTCTATATGGTAAAGCATGGCAAATTTCTATATATCACCTGATATAGCCATGTTTATTGGACAAAATTATGAAGCTATGGATCATAGGATAATGTGCATGCACAGTAAATCAAAACAAATTTGTATATAACATCTAACATAGTCATGCTTATATAGTCGTGTTAAGTAATAACACATCACAATTGATAGGCTTAACCATTAGCCATGTAGTCAATCTCAAATAAGACAATGTCAATACACACTTGTAATGGATATGTTTGTACGCATCCAAAATGTACATGTGCTGTAAGATACATTTGTGCATTTTGATAACTTTTAATTCTTACTCACATAGCACAAATTTTTTACACATCCACAACTAAAATATCAATTTTAACAATATAAATATTTCCTTATCACATTAAAACAAAGAAGAATCTCAATTCAACTCAATGACATAGCTCTAAATCTTGAAATTCCCCTCAAATCCCCCCTGAAGTGTGGGATGTACCTAGCATCCATACAAGAACAAATGGTTATCAAAAGTTATTTGAGCCCCTTACAAACTAAGAGCATATCCATCCATTAGCAAAATAGAAACAATTCAAATTGTAATAGCCTTTTCCTTAAATGAAAGGCATAGAACCTCTTGAGTATGTGGAAACTTGAAGAGGGGAGCTCTCAATAGACAGTCATGGCACATGGTCTATTAACTAGGGTAGCTGTATTAAGTTCATTAAAAAAGCAACATTTCCTACCAACATGTGGCATATACTCCCACATTCATGCATGTAGCATATTTAGGGGGGTGAACAAGGAGTAAGAGATGATAGAACACATAGCACAAACATAAACCAATAAAAGCAAGACAATGGGATGGAGATGGATTATGCTAACATTGTCATTGCTAGCATGAACATGGAAGATCTAGAGAAGAAGATGTGGGGTGACCAAAAATATTTAATGAGAATTAAAAGAGAGACAATAGAATTTGGGGAGCAAGTGCTATGTGCATGAGTGGTATCCTTGTTGCCATGCATTCGGCAAAGCAATGCTAAGTATTCTCTATGCAACATGTTCATGTATTTTAAGGGAAGGTCCCCCTTGAGGATGAGTTTTCTAGATTTTTTTGGCTCACCTATGGATCAAAGGGGTGCTCACATTGTTTTGCTTGCCATTAGATTTCTTTTGAGTCTTTCTTTCATCTAAAGCAAAAAGAGATTGGGTTTTGGGTTCACGTGTTTGGCTTAAAATGAGCCTTGTTTACATGCTTCTATGGCATGTTGATTTTATTCCCGAGGAGGTCTTGTAAATTGAATGTCCAATATGGAAAATTGAATGTCCAATATGGGCTAGTTTTCATGGACTTCCTACTTTGCTAGATGGAGAAGTTAATGTGCTAGTAGAAGTGCTAGGTAGAGCGCTCTATGTTCTTACAATAATACTAACTAGTGGAGCAAGTGGCCTCTCATACTTTGGAATAAGAGGAAGAAGATCCTTGAGATGCTCTAGCTTTTTTATCCTAATGGGATTGAGTTGTTGGTCAATATCAAATTCTCCCTCTTCTTGGATACATGCTTCAAATGCAAAGAAGATGGGTGGTTTGCAAAGGAATGCTTCAAATGCAAAGAAGATGGGTGTGTATCATGTAGGAATAACAAGGAATGTACCAAGCACTTGTTAAGGGATTGCCCTTAGTGCCAAGTAGTTTGGAATGAACATAGAGTGCCAATGACATGGTAAGAGTGCACATGGAAGTTTGTCTTATAAAGAAATAAAAATGGGACTCATAGATTGAAAAATGGTTATATAAAATGCATTGCTGCCTATACCCATAGCCCATCTAGTTGTCCTTCATATTCTATAGCACACACAATTTACTTGCAATATTTTGCAAGTAGCAACCAATCATGTGACAATAGCTATATGTTTCAAGGATAGAATCCATCATGTATATGCAAACACCTAAGTGCTTGTACCCTAATAAGAGATTGGGAACCTACATGTAGAAATAGAGGAGCTTATTGACTAACGAATTGTAATGTTCAATGCCTTGTGAAATGGCTTGATGAGATCCTTTCAAGGCTGTGAGACTCCTCCAAACTTCCTAAAAAAGTATCTATTTATGTAGCCAACTTTAAGGGAGGAGGTCTAGATAAAGTTTCTTGAGAAATTTAATTGGTTTTGTCTTTGTTATACCATAATTGGTTTGTCTCTACCCTTAAAAAGGCTTCGACTTTGGCAAGAACAAGTTATCTTACCATTAACTTTAGATGGCTCCAATATATTGAAGAAATTGTGTGAGTGTCCAAAAACCATGGTAGAGTTGGGTTCTCAAGACAACTCTTTCTTGCAAGTTTTGGATTCTCTTCTCTCTTGCATTCTCATACTTGTTCCAAGTGAAGAAAGTACCATTCCTAACTCCAAATGTAGTTATCCACCCTTTCAAAAGACTCACGAGGATAACAATTGTGATTGTAATGATGATTATGACATTTGGGATGTCCTTTACCTCCGTAATAGTGCGATCATAAAGCTCAGGATTGGCCTTACGATGGATTGGCATTGAGGAGGAGGAGGAACAACAGAGCCGCCTATGGTACCGCCATGGTTCTAGCCATGATACTGTTGAGGTTAATAATGAGAATGTTGCCCAGATAGCTAAGTTTCCCAGATAGCTAAGCACAGCCAAAGCATCTTCGACAACTTCGAAGAACTTGCGTGCAATATAGGAATACAGGGGCCTGATATTTATGCGCGCGATGGTGGGAAGACACAGATTGTGGATCGACACAAGCTCCCGGATTTTAGCACAGTAGGGTTTAATGTGGGAGGGGACGACTGGAGCGGTGTCGTATTGCTACGCATCCGAGATGTGGAATCCACCAAAAAGATATGTTGAACATGGGACTGATGAAGAGGTACGTCCAGATGCTTTCATCTATCTTTACAACTTGAAAACTTGTAGCATTACAGGAGCTTTGGAAACAGGACATGAAATGCATGCTAAAATAATTCAAAGGGGATTTGAAAGGGGAGTTCCTTGTGGGAAACATGCTGGTAGAAATGTATACCAAATGTGGCTTTCAAGGAGATGCTACCAAGTTTCAGAACAGTCTACCAGTTTGAAACACAGTTTCTTAGACTGTGAAGCTTTCAGGATATCTAGAATGTGGGAAAATGATTGCTATTTTTCTGTTTCTCTGAAAAAGCCAAAGAGGGAAAGAAGGAGGGCCAGTTGATAGGGAACTTGATGTCCTATCTAGACAGTAATGACAATGATTAGCAATCAAATAAAAATGGTTCTGATTATACAATCAATTTGATAGGGCAAGATGGGCATATAAAATCATCTAGTGACAACATGACTGGATGTCATAATGAATTGTTTGGTTCTGAGGTCTCCAACATAAGCAAGAAAGGTAGCAACAAGAGCTTGATTGATGAAGATGTGTTTGTACCCAGTGGCAGCTATGGGAGGATTGACAGTCTATTGTTATCAAATGAAACCTGATTCCTCCACAATGAATCCTTTCACAAAACTAGTTGCGAGCTCCTATACTAGAAGGGAGGCTGTTACCGGCAATGATAAAGCACACAGAGGGTTGATGGGTACTTCTGACATGTTTCCGTTCAGCCAAGTGTGCTCAATAGTCGTACTTTTGACTACGAGGCATGCTGCATATGAAAGAGACCTGGAAGAGATAAAACGGCTCTTTGTTTATTGTTTTGAAAAAAAAAAAGGCAAATCACAGTAGCATGGTGGAGAGAAAAGCTAAATTGGGGGCCTGCTTTATGGGTCCGAAGCAAAAAGAAGAGCCGCTGGAAATGGAGAGAGGAGGGGAAAGCAGAGATAATACCAGGAGTCCTGTTTATAGATGAGGGGGCATATGCTAGATATCGAGTGCTTTTCGGTTTGTGCAATGTCCTGATGGAGAACTCCAGAAGCGAAAAGAAGTGGTCCATGTTGTGACTCTACACAAGATTGATGTAATCAATAGCAGAACTCAAGGATTCTTGGCTTTGTTCACTAGTGACACTGGTGAAATACGTTTTGAAGTACGAGAGCAGATTGACAGCAAAGTTGCAGAATAGGGGAGAGGGAGGACGGAAGGCAAAAATGGTGGGATGAGCAAAGATCTTGGGTCTCCTCTGAGTGCAAGGAGGCGCCTGTGCTCGATGCAAAAAAAATCGATTGATATACGATGAAGAGGATAAGGAGGCAATCGGGAAAAAACAAAACAAGGAGGAGAAGTAGTCTTCGTTTCTGATTGAACGTTTCCACTGCTTTTGAAGTTTGGAGCCATCGCCAGTCCCAGGCCATCTGGCAGCTCATCTTCGGATTCTTATCCCTTCATCTTCTCCAGTTGCCCTGACTCATTTCCAGGCCTCGATCTTCATCGCTCTTGTCGCTCCTGTTTTGATCGCAGGCTTTCAGATCTCGAATACCAGAAGTTGGTTAAACAGGAACAGGAGCATGAGACAGCTCTGATTCCAGGGCTGCAGGTGGTGGAGAGACGCCATGATCACAAACACCTGACTGATCTGAAGTCTGCAATTCTAGATCGGAAAAAAGGACAGGTAACGGGCTTTCAGGAGATCAGTCGAGTTCTTCTCGAATGATTTTAGACCTTGTGATCGTGAAGAAGAGCATCAAGAAGTTCAAGCGACCTCAATGCAATTGCAAGATCTTCGTCAAACCAAACTGGCGCAGGGAAAGGAAAAGCAGTGAAACAACAGACGAAGTAACACAGTGTTGGAAATTGCTAACAAGGGTGATTTGAAAATTATCCATCTGTGCGTACTTCTGGCCATACTCACTCCAAATCCAAAAATTTCAGATAATAATACCATAGATTCTTCAGGATCCATGGCTTAGAAAAGGCTACAAACCAGAGAAACTTGCAGATTTCCAAGACATGGAGGAGTTCAACCTGATGAAATCACGTACAACTGCCTTTTGACAGCCAACACAGAATCCTTGCTACAAGGTCAGATAATTCATGGTCACATAGTTGAACGTGGGTTTGAATCTAGTGTAATGATTTGCAACAGCCTTATTGACATGTATGCCACATCAAAAAGCCTAGAGAAAGCAGGCAGGGTATTTAGCTGCATATCAAGTGTGGTGACTTGGAATGTCATGATGGAAGGATATGCTATGCATGGATGTGGTGAGGAGACTTTCAACCTGTATCAACAAATGCTACATGATGGTTTACTGCCAGATGAGGCCACATTCCTTTTAGCCTTGAAGGCTTGCTCTGCTGTAGCGTTTCTTCAGCGAGGCAAGCTGCTTCATATTCAAATAGTGGAGAATGGTTATGCTTCTAACACATGCATTGCGAACAATCAAACTGACTGAGTTGAAGGAGCGTGCTTTTGTGTTACGGAATGCAGAGGGAAGGAGAAATTAGCTGGCTATTTTTGAAAAAGCAGGAGAGAACGGGGTGTGGCATGCTGAAAAAAGACACCAGAAGAAAAACCGCAGTGTATCTGACACGAGGGGAAGGATGAACGTCAACAAGTAAGAATGCAGAGTTCGGATGCTCTATGTTCCAGGACTACATGCCTGGTGTTGCGATGTATGGAGATAAAGCCAAGCCACAAACCATGGCAGCTCTTCTACTGGTAGTAAGCATGTACTTTATCAGGAGAAATCTTCAGGCTCCAAATGGCCTGCTTCTAGTGTAGGAAGCCATTCTTTTTGGACAAGAAAATCATCTCAAAGATCTCATTCAGTTAGCCAAGTGCTTGAAAACATCAAGGTCAATGATGCGGAGGTTCAGCATTTAGATGACGATCAGTGTTCTTCTTCTGCAGTTAACGAAGACATTTTCAATTCTGTGGCAGAAGAGTTGTCAGGTGCACTGGTGATCGGATGGATCTGTTATAGTACCACTTACAGATACTTGGGCAACTGGGTCTAGTTTAGATCATATCGAGAATAAATGTGGACTAGAAAGTAGAAACATATTCAGAAAGAGTACAATATGTGTTATCGAAAAGGTAAAAGATGTTTCGATAGGAGATAACAAATATGGCCTGGACATGGCAACAAGTGATGCCTCATCTGGAGCAGGAGACGGTGTGTGTATTCAGCCAGAAATCAGAGGGGAAAGCATTGAAGAAACTGGTGGCAGTCATCAGCTTACATTGACAGAAAAGCATGATTTAATCAAAGAAATGCTTCCATTGGGTGCAAGGGCATGTAATAGTGATGTTGCTTGTATTAAGACTGATAGGACCCGCAGAAAGGACAGAAAATTTGGGCTCCCAACCTACAGAAGAGGAATTAATTGAAGCCATTGCTGCTGGCTGAAGGAGAAAAGAAGGATTGCCTGTTTTTAATATGGTTCTATAGGCTGGTCTGTGGATGCCGTACTGGGCTATGCACAAGCAGTCCCAGATAAGCGTGTCATTGCATGCATTGGAGATGGTAGTTTCCAGGTCACAGCCCAGGATGTGTCAACTATGATCAGATGCGGACAGAACAATATCATATTTCTTATCAACAATGGTGGATACACTATTGAAGCGTAGATTCATGATGGGCCATACAATATAATAAAGAATTGGAATTACACTGGAGTAGTAGATGCCTTTGATAATGGGGAAGGAGATTGCTGGATTGTGAAGGTGAGGACAGAAGTGGAATGAATATACAGAGTGTGAGAGAACATGTTATTGAGAAGGAAGACCATACAACTTGATACCAGATCTCATGTTTTGGGTGGCTACTTAATCCATACAACTGATATCTGGCTCTACATTGGAATTAACAGCAGCTAAGATCATGTGTACAGCAATGAATCTGTGTACTGCAGCAGGTCTCTGAGCATTTATATAAGCAAAGGCTTTGTATACATCAACCAAAATCCTTGTCGATAGCAGCAGATGAATCAGAGGTCTAGATATCTGGCTCTACATTGGAATTAACAGCAGCTAAGATCATGTGTACAGCAATGAATCTGTGTACTACAGCAGGTCTGTGAGCATTTATATGAGAAAAGGCTTTGTATACATCAACCAAAACGCTTGTCGATAGCAGCAGATGAATCAGAGGTCTAGATATCTGGTTCTGTATTGGAATTAACAGCAGCTAAGATCATGTGTACATTAATGAATCTGTGTACTGCAGCAGGTCTATGTACTACAGCAAGGAATACACCTAGGCATGCAATTTTTTTTACAAAAAAGAGCTCTGATTTGAAACTTCAGCAACCCCCATGAGATTTGAAAGTTCAGTGTAACAATTTTTGTAAAATTGCATGTCTGTATGTAGAGGCAGTTTCATATCATAATAGCAGCAGCAGTGAATGCTTTACAAAGGAGGGGCTACGGCAAGGAATACATCCAAGCATGCAAATTTTTTTACAAAAAAGAACTCTGATTTGAAACTTCAGCAACCCCCGTGAGATGTGACAAGTCTCAAACACAAGAATTGGATGCTTGTGGTATTGTTGTTACTATATGGACCTTAGCTTGTAAGCAGTACAACTCCTGCATTCAAGTTCAGTGTGTCTCGGTTTTCGCACAGGCCAACATGACTGCAAAGGATTCTCATCCATTTGATCAACCTGGCCATACCATGGATCAAGTGAATCAAGATGATATTTCAAGGTCAGGTGGTATGATTAGCATATCCTTAAATTGTCCATGGACATCCATGCTACTTAGCGGATCAAGCCTAGGCAGCACTGGTTGGTCAAGAGCATGTGCTCCAGCTCAACAACATGGGTGGATCAAGAGGCATGATTGGTGATGATGATCTGCATAATTTGCAGGATAACTTCAATTTGGTATCTTCTGTTGCTAGACATGTTCAAGTTGATAAATCAGCAAATCTGAAGGCTCCGAGGTAAGTGGAATGGAGGTTTCTTATTCTTTTAGGAAAAAGCTTTCTGGGTTATGGGTTGAGGGTTGTTATACAAAACATTAAAAAAAGATATGATAGGGAAAGGAGGAAGCTTATCCTGCTTTTGATGCATCTTTTTATCCCCATTAGTAAGTATGATACAATATGGTTCCATGAGCAAATAATTTAAATATCATTTCATTATTTGTCTTGTTGTGGATAGGACTACAGGGTTTGAAGCATACAACCAGCAGAGTAGATCTATGTTGTGGAGCTTTGGGAGATTGCAATGCTTTTAGGATCAAGGGAAGGAAGTTTACTAAAAATGGTAGGTCTTCTCTTGTTGCTTTGAGCTTTTTTCGCTATGTACATGTTTGAGCCTTTTGATATCATTGGTAATTGTAAACACAAAATGCATCTAGGGACAACATTGTGGGTGAAGCAGCAAGGATCTGCATTTCAAAAAAAAGGAAGGGAGGCTTAGGAAGAGCTAACAAGACTTAATTTTTTAAACGGTGGAGTAGATCGGAAGAGGATGACAACTCTAGACCTACCTTAGGTGCTCTAGAACATAGTGAAGCAGAGAGAATGTAGTGTTCAAGATAACTTTTTTAGTGGATTCAATCACAATTCTATTGCTAACAATACAACATTGTGAACAAATTGTGATTAGTTTTCTTAACATGATATATTAGTGTGATAATGGCTTGTATTAATGGTTCCGACTAGTTTTATTGTATAAGAAAATTTTACTATATCTATGGTTTCAACTAGTTTTCTTATCTAGGAATATTTTACTAGATCATCAACTAGGAATTTTAAAAATTTTCTATATAGAAATATTTTACTAGATCACTAACTTGTAAAGTGTTCCACTTTTACTAGCTGAGACTTTTTCTAGATACTTTGATAAGTATCTAGAAAATCTCTCTTTTTTTACTATATGGAAAAGTGTTTAAAGTTCCTGCCCCCTCCACTCTTCCCACCAGGACCCCTCCCTCGTCAAGAAGATCCCCGTCACTTGGACAGACCTCCGTCTAGTGCCACCACAAGATGGAGAAGCTCCGCCGCAAGTATCGTGCCGAGCCCATTGCCACCCTACTCCGAGTTTGAGTCCAGCAAAAGCATTAGGGTTCCCAAGGAAAGAGAGCTTCCAGATCATGAGTCCACCATGAGCTTAGACGAAGATGCAGATGATTCTGACCAACCACCACCAGATCGCTATCACAACCGGTTTCTTGGCCTTCGAGCACAAGTCTAGGCCTGCCAGCAATGGCTACACCTTCCTCGACAAAGACACCCACAGTCACAACATCGTCAATGGATCATCAGAGTGTGACGAGGAGGATAGATTGGATGAGGAATCAGATGCAGCAGCTATTAGGAAATGCACTGAAATTCAACAAGCCATATCCATAGGAGCCACATCGTTTTTGCTGAGACAGAGTACAAGTATTTGGTTTATTTCATGGGCATATTTGCTGCTGTCATTTTCTTATTCCTGGGATCTGTGAAGGGGTTCAGTACTAAGCCCCAGCCTTGCAAATACAATCCAAAGCAGGAATGTGCCCCAGCTCTCTTTACAGCGATTTTCACTACAGTTGCATTTATATTGGGAGCTTTGACATCCATAGTGTCGGGATTTTTGGGCATGATGATCGCAACATATGCGAATGCTCGCACAACTTTGGAAGCCAAAAAAGGGATAGGCAAAGTATTCAAAATCGCCTTCCAATCAGGTTCGGTGATGGGTTTCTTACTTGTTGCTAATGGCCTCATAGTTTTATACATCACTATAAAACTGTTCCAGCTTTATTACAAGGATGATTGGGAGGGCCTTTTTGAGGCCATCACTGGCTATGGGCTTGGATGCTCATCCGTGGCTCTATTTGAAAGGGTTGGAGGAGGTGGAATCTATACCAAAACTGCGGATGTTGGAGCAGATCTTGTTGGAAAAGTAGAAAGGAATATCCGAGAGGACGATCCGCGAAATCCAGCGATCATTGTTGACAATGTGGGTGATAATGTGGGAGATATTGCTGGAATGGGTTTAGATTTGTTTGGCTCCTTTCCTGAAGCTTCTTGCGTAGCTCTTATTGTGGCTTCCATGTCATCATTTGGCATAAATCATGACTTCACTGCTATGTGCTTCCCTCTACTCATTAGCTCTATGGGCATCGTGGTGTGCCTCATCACAACCTTGTTCGCAACTGATGTGTTCGAGAACTCAAATCTAAGGGATATTGAATCTACACTGAAGAGACAGTTGCTGATATCCACCATCTTAATGACATTCGATGCAGCTTTTGTTTGTTGGCTGGCACTACCATCCACGTTTTACATATATGATCCTAACGGTGGTGCAAAGATGGTTCAAAACTAAAAACTATTTTTCTGCGTTGGAGTAGGGCTTTGGGGAGGGTTGGTAATTGGCTACGTTACAGAGTATTTCACCAGCAATACATACAAACCAGTCTAGGATGTTGATTCTTGCAGGACAGGAGCTGCTACCAATGTCATCTTTGGTTTGGCACTTGGCTACAAGTCTGTAATTGTTCCAATATTTGCTATTGCTGTTGCGATCTATGTCAGCCATACCCTAGCAGCCATGTACAGGATCACAGTTGCAGCTCTTGGAATGCTTTGTACTATTGCCACCTGTCTAGCCATAGATGCATATGGTCCCATAAGTGATAATGCTGGCATCGCAACCGGTCTCTGGATGACCATGATACTTCTTACACATCTCTCCACAAGAAGCGCAGCCGCAGTATAGACTATGAGGCCGTGAAGGCTTTCAAGATGGACAGATTCCTCAACCATAGGACTTCTTCAAAGTCCAGCTTGCGGCATCAACAGCCCCCAGTTGACAGCACTTTGGGAGAGCGCTTTCTCAGATTGGTCTCCGTGATCCGCACTTTGGGGGAGCGCTTTCGCAGATTAGAAGAGATGAAACTGCAGATGCAGAGAGAGTCTGAGCGATTTCGTGATGATCTGGAGGCCAGGCGTACAAAGATGTTCCTAGAGTCCCAGAAGCAGATTGCTGAGATGTTTGCTTGGGCTCTGAGCAGCAGTAAGAAAACTGATGAGCTCTTACTGATGATTGTTAGTATTTTGTTCATCATTTGATTAAATGTTTCTTTCTTCCAGCTGATTTTTGGCTCTTCATGCTACGTTTCATATCATTTCATCTATATTACAGCTAATGCGTTGAAATTATTCCACGCTTTGTTTATAAGAAATGTTTCGAGCTGATGGGATGATATTTTATTTCATTCTTATTTCAGCTGTTGAAATGTTCCAGCTGATGTTTCATTATTATTCCAGCTGTTGAGTTGTTCTACTTGATGTTTCATTGTTTCCAGTTGTTGTTTGTCTATTTTTAGTTGATTCGTCTGTTCAAGATTATGTTTATTCTACTTGATGTTTTATCTATTCTAGCTAAGGAGCTGATGTTGCAGCTAATGTGTACTCACTTGATACACTTCTGCCTAGGCAATGTGGTAGATAGAGAACGCCACCTGCAATTGTGCCATGGTCTTACATCTTCACGAGGCATCCAACATAGAGGTCTCAAAATAGTTTTGGCTCCTTCCACCTTTACTTCCACATGAGAGCACTAGTGTGTTTGCCCATCTGGCCCAAGTCTGGAGTGTCAACCTCCTTTGCTCGAAACAGAAGCATCTGATCGCGCCAAAGTAGATCTAATAAAGCGGCCTGACGATGTCCGAGGCAGCTCCTAGTTTGCTATGTCTCGGAATCTCACCATCTGATTTGGAGACATGCACGTGAAGATATCCTACAACTCCTCATCGCTCATCCCTCGATTCATCCTGATGATCTAAGTATCCACAAAGGTTACCTGCACAGACAAAAAATGATGTTAGCATAATCAATTTAAATAATACAAATCACGGTAATATAAATCTTAAAAAAAGATCTTACTTAAAATTCATATCTTATGTACCCTTATAAGCGATTAGTCAACGAGTTGAGTAAGTGGATGCTCCATGTATGAAGTATCTTATGGTCCCATGTCAATCTCCTGACACAACTCGACATAAACTGGAAGGTTGATAGACATGTTACCGCAAAATGATGAGTCCACTTCGTTCTCAAAGAATTCTTGACTCCTGTATTTCCATCATTGTTACCCAATGCTAGCTCCTCTACATGCTCTAAGCTTTCGATGGCCTCCACCCCTTGCAATATCGACCCCTCTATTTGGGTATTTTTCTCATCTATGCTTGGAACATCACTTTGATCATATATTCTCGTACTTCGGGGAGTTGAATGTATAACATACCACCATTGAGGTTGTCAGAGGTTTGGATAGAAGATTACCTATTCACAAACACGTACAAGAGAGATTTAACTATTGTGACATGTACCATGTTGTAATATAATTAACAAACAAATGAGTTCATGCACTTGTTCACAATGGACTGGCAACACAAAGGTGTCGCGCAAATCCGTCTATTTTTTTTTCAAAATCTATTTCGAGAAATCTAGATGGACCTCGTTGAACTGTTGCTCCAGCTCCTTCAAGTACCACTTTGAACCACTGCACATCGAATAGTATCATGGAGAAGCTATGGGGATCCATCGTAACAATACTTTGCAAATTCCCAAAATAATCCATATCATCTAGAACTGTGTTTGGATCCATTGCTCATCATCGGCTCTCTTGCTTGAACCTTGTCATGATACCATAGTCTATTGTGGAGCGGATTTTGTCAATATGCTCCATGCAGAAATGCCGTCCGTGCAACCACGCTGTACTATATATTTTGTACTGTACATTAAAACACTCAATTAGTTGTTGCATATAAAATACAGATACAACAAACCCTAAACACCTCATCATCTTTGGACTAGATCCCCTCGAGAATTCCCACTCCTTGGTTGAGACCTCCGCCGCTTCGTGAGACGCTGCGGTCAAAGCTCCATGCAACCATCGTATTGATATAAACCACAGTATCTCCTCCATGCCCTTAGGATATCGAATCGGTCAATGGCGCGTACTACGTCGAATTTTAGATCGCGCTTCCTCTCAATCTTGCCTAGCTTGGTGGTACCTAGCGAGCCACGTCTCCATAGAGGCATGGTGCAACATACAAAAGCGATTCGCTTTTTCCTCCATTGCAGCATCCATTCTTTTTTCTACCCCATTTCCAACCACCATATCTCTGATCAGTCTATCATTGTCCTTCATCAACGATAGCATATTGTTGTCTATATCCACCGTTGGTAGCCATTGTGAAATATGCACTAGCACCTCAGACACCAATCAACCTTCAGCCATGCTACCTTCTGGCCGAGCTTGTTATCGCACAAAGCCTTTCAAGGTTTTCATGAAGCGCTCCAAGAAGAACATCCATTATGTATGGACAGCTCTAGGAATCTCCACTTCATCTACAAAATGCACAAGAAGGTGGATTTGTATCGTGAGTATGCTAGTAGGCAGGTATTTCTCAAAGAGACAGACCATCTCCATTGCTCCCCGCCTCACGGATTCAATAGAGGACGTCTTAATCTCCTTCTATGAGATCCATTGCACTAAAGTCGACAACCTGTAAATTGCCCCGCATATTTCTAGAGTAAGGCATCCTGCGATCGTGATCGGTAGTAGAAACTATCACAAATGAGAAACATTATGAATAATGACTACACTCCAAATAGCAAAATGCGTAGGCCACTTACAATCCATTCATAGTATAAACCTGACATATCTTATGCCAATCATGGGATTTTAGCCTTGATAATTGGTCGTCTTTAGAAAACGCAGACCTTAGAGAACGCATCATACCCATCGGAGTGCGGATAGACTCGACTATTTGCTTCAGAATGCGCTCTTCTTTAGTGGACAAAACCCAAGGAGCGCAAGGTAGCTACACACGACCATCATTACTTGACTATGGCCAAAGCGCCTCCATCTTGCCTACCTCCTTCAAATCCATTTGTGCCCCTATAGTGTCTCTCTTTCCTGTGATATGGTTCCATAGCAACCTGTCCATGTTCTTGAAAATATGCATGGGATCCAACAAGTGGTTGATTTGTAAGTGGGTTCAATATGGAAACTTGTAGAAAATTGAGAACCGTTGCATTCTGTTTGGATGTGACTCCGCGTGGATCATTTTCAGCTCGTACCAGCTTTGGGCATTCGTACATATTGGAGGTCATCCAAGAAAACCTTCCATGAGTTCATGACCCTCTGGCAAGAAAGCGGCATGTCCTTGATATACCATCTTCTTCATGGTTCGTGACCTTCGATAGTCTAACTCTGGCGTGTACAATGGGCATGCATGATAACCTAAGGTAACCAAACCTGTCCGAACACCTCTATCCAGTGAATACAAATTTGAACAAGCTATAATAGAGATTACCAATGAGAACGGAGGCCTATTTACCTGAGCACTCTCCGAATCTCGAAAAGTCATGCATAGTCCACATGAGAATGGCTCAAATATTGGCGGACCGTCGACTATCGCACTTGCTCATATCTTGTACATTGGCCCCGTCCTCCCACAAAATCTTAATCTCATTGAGTAATGGACGAATATACACGTCCATATTTTTGACTTTGTAGCAACCGAGGATGAGTAAGCTAAGGATAAGATGTCCTTTCTTTGTAGAAATCCATGGAGGGATATTGTAGTTGACAAGGACTATAGGCCACACATTGTAAGAAGTTGAGTGTAGACCAAATGGGTTCACGCCATCCATTACAAGACTGAGCCGAAGATTCCTTGGCTCTCGGGCAAAGCCTAGGAAGGTAGAGTTAATGTGACTCCATGTATGTGAATCTGCTGATATTCGTTGAACTCCATCTGTGGACCTATTCTACGCATGTCATGTTATCAAGCTGGCCATACCGGACGTACGAAACATGTAGTTTATGCGGGGTATAAGCGGAAAGTGTCTAAGAACTTTTTAAGGGATGGTTTGCCCTTGCAAGTCTTGTCGATACATGTGAGAACCACACTTTGGACATGTCTCCATAGTCTCGTATTGTCCTCGAAACAATATGCAATCATTGATACATGCATGGATGTTGCTGTAGTCCATGTCAAGCTTTTGTAAAACATGTCATGCATTGTCTCACGAGACTCAAGCATGTTATTTGCAAGTGGTAATATATGATACTTCAAGAATCTGAAAAAGATCATAAAACACCTTGAAAAAAGCACAAATTTTTTTATTGATAGTGCCGAGAAGAAATCAACAAAGCGTACGTACAAGGTATCTAATCAACTCGATCACACTCACATCGCTCCACTCATATTTTGCTTGCACACTTAGGAGTGCAAGTAGTGTCTTCAGGTGAGATACTCGACACCCATCATATAATGGTATGGATGCTTCCTCTCTAAGCAAATCAGAAGTCTCGACATCTATGTGAATCAATGCATCAATTATTGCCTCCATCCCCCCAGGCTCTAAGATTGTAGGTAAGTCTCGAAGGCTGTCTGTCTCCTCTGGTATTGATGGTATAGATTGGGTAGTACCTTCCAAGTGGTGGATTGGCTCAGGCACTCCATCCATCGCACACCCACCAACTCTTCTAATTGGCCGCAAAGGGTGTACTCTTCCTTGGGACGAGATGTCACCTCCCCGGATAGAAAATTTATCAACCACACCCAATCTTTTTGTATATGGTATTTAATTAGCTTGCATTAATAATGAATGATTGATATTAACTTTTCTTACCGTTTGGCAAAAATCCAAGATAGCCTGATCAATGATCTCAGATTGAAACTCACCGAAGCGTCGTATGTGTTCTATAGACCTTACATTGAGAGCAAGGACATGGGACACGCTAATTAAGATACGCCTCCGGATCTTAAACATAAAGACCTTCATAGTTTTCCATTTTTTCTATGTTACGACAAACAATTTGTTTTTGTTATCATTCTTTTTTCCTTTCTTAAATTGTTTGAGAAGGGATTTCTTCTCTTGTAACTCAACAAAAATTAACGTATGTAAAGTCTCCACCCACCCACCCACAAATTAACGTATGTTGGAGTGTTTCCCATCTCATGGTATTGCACCGGACCTCACTGGACCTCACCACCACTCTCTTTGTTTTTTATCCATTCATTATCTCCTCTCCTTCCATCTCTCTCTCTCTTTCTTTTTCTTTACTATGTTGTATATTTATTCCCTCTCTCTCGTTCCTTCTTCCTTTTTCTCGTCCTCCCTCTCACTCATTTTCTTTAACAAAACATATCTCTCTCTCTACTACAACAACAACAACAACAACAACAACAACAACAACAACAACAACAACAACAACAACAACAACAACAACAACTACTACTACTACTACTACTACTACTACTACTACTACTACTATTATAAACAAGAAAAGAAGAAAAGAAACTACTATTACTACCACTACTACAAAAACAACGACAAATAAGAAAACTAGACAACAATAAAAAAGAAAACAAAAAAAACTATTACTACTACTACAACAATAACAACAACAGCAATAACATAAGAAAACCACTACTACTACTACTACAACCATGACTACAACTACGACTACAACGACGACCACGACTGCGACTACAACTACGATCATGACCACGACCACGACTATGAGTACGACTACAACTACGACTATGACTATGATGATAATGACGATGACGACCATAACTAGGACTACTACCACTACCACTACCACTACCACTACCACTACCACTACCACTATAATAAACAAGAAAAGAAGAAAAAACTACTACTACTACCACTACTACGACAACAACACCAAATAAGAAAACTAGGCAACAATAAAAAAGAAAACTAAAAAAAACTATTATTACTACAACAATAACAACAAAAAATAAGAAAACCACCATCACTACCACAACCATGACTACGACGACTACGACTACACCATGACTATGACTATGACCACGATCACGACCACGACTATGTCTACGACCATGATTACGACTACGGCTACCACTATGACTACGACTATGACTACCACTACCACTATCACTACCACTATAATAAACAAGAAAAGAAGGAAAAACAACAACAACAACAACAACTACTACTACTACTACAATAATAATAAACAAGAAAAGAAGAAAAAACTACTACTACTGCCACTACTACGACAACAACAGCAAATAAGAAAACTAGACAACAATAAACAAGAAAACAAAAAAAAAAACTATTATTACTACAACAAAAACCACAAAAAATAAGAAAACCACCATTACTACCACAACCACAACTACGACGACTATAACTACAACCACAACTATGACTACAACCACGATCACGACCACGACTATGTCTACGACCCTGATTACGACTACGGCTACCACTATGACTACGACTATGACTACCACTACCACTATCACTACCACTATAATAAACAAGAAAAGAAGAAACAACAACAACAACAACTAATACTACTACAATAATAATAAACAAGAAAAGAAGAAAAAGCTACCACTACTACTACTACTACAACAACAAAAAATAAGAAAACTAAACATCAATAAACAAGAAAAGAAAAGAAAAAACTACTACTACAACAACAACAACAAACAAGAAAACAACGTCTCCCTCCCTCTCTCATTTCCTCTTCCTCCCTCACCCTCTCACTCTCTTTCTCTCTTTCCCTATTATGTTTAATTTTTTTCTCTCTTCCTCTCCCTCTCTCTTTCCCTATTATGTTTAATGTTTCCCTCTCTTTCCTCTTCCTCCCTCTCCCTCTCCCTCTCCCTATTATGTTTAATGTTTGCCTCTCTTTCCTCTCCCTCCCTCTCCCTCTCCTTCTCTTTCTCTCTTTTCCTATTATGTTTAATGTTTCCCTCTCTTCCTCTCCCTCTCATTTTCTCTCCCTCCCTCTCCCTCTCCCTCTCTTTCTCTCTCAATACACATGAATTTTAACAAAAACAAGTAAAAGAGAAAGAGAAAACACAAAAACAAAGCAAGAAGGAATAATGGACTCACTCTAAAGGCTCAAATAAGGGTTCGGCAGCTCGTGACGGCGGCTCCTCTTCGCCCTCCATATAGTACCTCCTCTTCTTTGTGAAAACAGTGGCGGCGGCGGTGAGAAGCTTTCCTTCTCTCTCTTTTTCTTTTTCTCTCCCTCTCCCTCTCAAATGCAAGATGTTCACTCTCCCTTTCGCTCTCTTTCGTGTATGCGTGCAAAATAACGCGCTCGAGTTTCGACCAACATTTCTTTCATCTGAGTATTGTCGCTATTTTGCGTCGCAAAGCGCCGTCGCTATACCTCCATATCTTTGTAGTGAATATTCTAGCATCTAGCACTTTAGCTCCTTCTTGGATGACTCTTTTATGGTGCACGACTTTTTCACTTTGGACCTCGACTTGAGGTGATGTATAGGGAGCTAAATCTCCCTCAACTTCTAGTTGGGCTTGAGCTATACATCCCTCATTCATTGGTTCTCCCAAGGTGTGATTGGTATTTGCTCCCTTTTGAGGACTTACAAGCTCATGGTCCTATGGTGGATTGGTTACTTTTAGAGTTAGACTCTTCTTCAATTATGGCCTTTGATAATTTACCAACTTGTTTCCTAAGCGCTTTCTTAGTAGTTTTTTGAATCCATGCCATTATTTGAACTACTAGCACCTACCTCAACTCAAGTATTAAATATAAGGAGAAAATGCGAAACTAATAGGCATTGGCTTGACAAAATGGATTCAATGAATCTTGGAAATTTTAAGACCACATAACACACATAAGGGTAGGAAAAAGCAAGGAGAACCACTATCTGTAGAGCAAGGGGTCCAAGTAATACATGCATCATGAATATAGGCAAAACGTATGACAACAAGATGTGCAATATGGTGGACCAAAGAACCCCCTTGGGCATGGCATGGGGTCCAACTAACACATGTAATGTGAATATAAGCAAGAAATATAGTGGACAATTGAGCCTAAATTCTTGACCATATGGTGCATAGAATGGTGGTTTCAGATGAGGAAGACCTTATTATGCATGTTGTTGGGCCTTTCATGTACCTGAGTACACTTCAATTGTAGATGGGCTTCAATAATAGCAACATGAATAGTTTACTTCAATACTAGATGGGAATTGTAGACCAGGAATAGCAAGTGCTTTAAAAAGATGAGGCGGGTGATATGTATATGTCAAGGACCACATGCGCAACACAACATCAATCTACCATGTCTCAAACAAAGCAAAAATCAAATGTACCTTATTCCATGTGGACATGCATGCCATAATTTGTGGGTTGCTACATGCTCATGGGTAAATTTTTTTATTTTTTTGATTTGCCATGTGATAAGCGTACAATTAGTCTTGGCATACCGTTCTCTATGTGGCGCTCATTGTATGTTTTATAAAAATAATTTGATTGATGATGTCATCATGATGATGACATATTATAAATACAAAGACATTCTATGACATGATACATTTTTCAACTAGCATCCAAATGCCCATTAGAGGAAATGTGTTAACTAGTGCCCAAACTCCTTGGGAGGGTTTTATGCATGTCAAATACACAACACATAACTACTATCAACTTTCTTATAGTTGGATCATGTACTAGTTCATGGTAACATTCGTTTGCTTTGTGCTATTTTATATTTTTTCCCAAGTATTTTAATTCTCTCCCATTGGCTCACATTGCACATAGATATTGTCTTTGGCTCATGTCACATTGTGTCATTGCCTTTAGCTCATGCCGCACTCAAACAGCACGATGGGTGTCATAGATATATGAGGACCTAGGAATGTTTGTCATCGTAGTGTGGGGCCTAGGTTATTATCAATATATTTTTTTGATCAAAAACATTAGAGAGAGAGAGAGAGAGAGAGAGAGAGAGAGAGAGAGAGAGAGAGAGAGAGAGAGAGAGAGAGAGAGAGAGAGAGAGAGAGAGAGAGAGAGAGAGAGAGAGAGAGAGAGTGTGTGTGTGTGTGTGTGTGTGTGTGTGTGTGTGTGTGTATATAGAGAGAGAGAGAGAGAGAATTTTATGCTTTACAAGGTGAGATCACCAAATTCTCACTTTATAGAGAAAATAGTAATGGGTTAATATTCGATGCACAATGGCTTTTGCTACATTCCTCATGTGCTAGTGAGTATCTTAGGAAATTTAAAGGTCTTCCACTACAATTATTATTTTCTCATTTTCTTTGAAAGGTCTAAGAGATGATGGAGGGTTGGGGTCTACATCAATTTTAGCTTTTAGCTCTTCTAGTATGGCCTTTGTGCTAGCCTTCGTGCTATCCATTTGTTGTTTAGCTTCTTCACTTTTCCCTTTTCCCTTACACTATCATTCTTTAATCCACTTTTCATGTTGTTGAAGTGGAAGTCCTCCTCTTGAGAGACCTACTACAACCACATCCAACATGGATACTCTTTGATGTTATCAAATTGGCACGTATTCCTATAAATCTAGATATTCCATAGATAAAGCCATTGCATCTAGTTCCAAATTTCTCGAGGAATCACATAAATTTCTCCTAATAGGAAGTATCCCAACAACTTTTGTTCGACATACAATTAGTGAATTAGAGATGTGCTATTTTTGTTTCTTTTTCCACGTCAAGTAGATAGCCCATTACATATACCCATTTTCTAGCATAACAATCCATCTTACTTGACTAATGACTTATGTGATTGTGCTTAGTTCTATGCTCCAAAAGGGTTTTGGTTGGATACCTTTCTCCATCCGAACCCTAACAACAATCAATCTTGCTTGGCTAATGAATTATGTGATTGTGCTTGTTGCCTATCCCAAAAGTTGTCAATCAAACACCTTTATCAATCCAGACCCTACGATTTGCCAAGGGAAATCACTAGGTATTAAAATATGCATCATGTGAGTTCAGGAGAATGTAATATTAAAAAATATAGTCTTACAAATATACATTCACATAAGGAAATATTTTAAAACATAGAAATTTATTCATATAAGTACTATTTATATTCCATATGTGTATTTTTTACATAAGGGTATTATTAGTTCATAAAACTAGCTAGGATTTTCTTACCAAAAAGGGGTCTCAAATAATGCCTTCCACTTATATAATGACGGAGTTATCAGTGTTGTAGACAATAGAAGTATTTAGATGTGATGGGAGTCAAGAATATATGCAAGGGACAGTAGGGCATCCAAAAAAAGCATGGGGTATGGAGATATTTAGTAGCATGAGCATTAAAGTTGTGTAGTTGAATGGTACCCACATGCTCTTCAACATCTCCACAAGTTGATTTAACATGTGTATGAAATGGCCCCTAAGAGTTGCGCCACTCATAAGTTCATGACTTCAGCTGAGAATGCAATTCAACATGGAGTGCAGTAGCCACATGTAGGTAGAGTTGATAGTAGACGCGAAGCTTGATGTGCTACGTAGATGAGAAAGAAACCAAAATTAGAGGAGAGAGAGACAATTTGATTCTCAACAAACTTCCATGTTTGTAAAGCCAATAGAGTAAATCCATTGGCTAAGGTTCCTTGTTTTGTGGGGTTAAATTTTAGAGTCAAAAGACACACATAGGTCAATGGCCACTTTTGTAACTTGCACAATCAATTGACCTATGCATGTTTTGGCCGTAATGCCCCTTTTCATTATTCATAGCTACAACCTTTTTTCTCCCTAATTAAAATGAGATTGAAACATACATTTTTTCATACCCTTCTTTCTCTCTCAAATATGAGTGCATGTGCACACACACACACACACACACACACACACACACACACACACACACACACACTCTCTCTCTCTCTCTCTCTCTCTCTCTCTCTCTCTCTCTCTCTCTCTCTCTCTCTCTCTCTCTCTCTCTCTCTCTCTCTCTCTCTCTCTCTCTCTCTTCCATGTGTATATCCTCCCATCCTCTCCCTACACAAATTGCTTTATAAAATGTGTGAAATGCTTTGTGTGCTAATGACTGCCTCAAAGTTTAGATAAAATTTGAATGGTTCTAAAATCTTTTTGTAAATTTCAAATCTAGTTATTCATAGTAGAAGATGCTCTAACATTATTTGGTAGACTAGCATAATAATCCAACCAAATCTTTTACAACCAACTTGCAAAAGAGACCATGTCAGTGAAGATGACTTGCCTCTAATATTTGAAGTGATTATTGTTAAACATGCCAAATTTAATGCGGTTGCCTATGTAGCGATGACAACACATATACCTTAGTGTTGTATTGATAAGGTCATCTAATCAACTAAACTTAGATTTGGTTTAATGCACGTGCTTTTTTTATTCTACAACTTCCAAATCTACATTTGTGGATATATTAGATTATTTATGATTGTTCCCATAAGTTGTTCTTAGAGGTGAAATTACTAAAGTGTTTGCACAGTGGTAGAGAGAAGTGAGAGTGTTGGAAGTTGTACATCTTCGGACTTTAGTAATCCCTCAAAGGTGGCATTCATTGTGTGCTATGAAATTGCATGTGAAACACTAAATGTGATGTAATGATATTGTGTTGTATAGTCCTACAACACATAAGGAAGTGTTAAGAAATGTTGAGGATGATATGATTCCTTATATAACTTTGATACATGTTGAAGATGTTGATGGACTTGAGGAAGTTAGTATACGAGATAAAGTATATTAATGCTTCTTGATATGAGAAATGCTTAAGAAGTTTTCTTAGGTAAGTGATTGTGTATAAACCTAAGTATCACCTGTGTTAAAGGTATGTTTTATATACACCTATGTAACCTATTTTGTAAAATTTTATTGACCCTTATGTGACTTTTTAGCAATATTTATAAATCCCTTATTGTGAATTTATTTTTTAAAGTAAAGATTTTGGTAGATCCTTATGTAATAGATACAAGATACTATTATGTAGATCTGATCGCAAAGAAACTCTCAAGGGTTTATAAAAATATCTTGGTTGTTCTAGCGAATATCAAAATATCATTGTAATATATGACATCCAAAGGTAGATTTTGAGTTTTTATCAATAAGTCACTCTATGAGATTTTTTCTTTCACTCAATTTACATAGCAGATAATACTAAAAGAGAGAAAAATTTACATTATTTTACCTATCCTCAATGGTCCTTCACAAATTCATTGAAGATTTTTCAATCATTTTCATCAAGCTCATATTTGTTATTGTCATCATAATTAAACATGAGGTTTGCAAAGGTAATGACAATTTCAATATCT
Organism: Lygodium microphyllum; assembly: GCF_053477565.2. Classification (NCBI taxonomy): domain Eukaryota; kingdom Viridiplantae; phylum Streptophyta; class Polypodiopsida; order Schizaeales; family Lygodiaceae; genus Lygodium; species Lygodium microphyllum. The sequence goes on along the minus strand of NC_141140.1, from coordinate 35,190,907 downwards.
CTCATATCAAGGTTTGTCAAATCAACGTAAAAATTTGTGTTTGTAACGTGTCCACTAGAATCATCCAGGACATGTCTTAGCAGTCCATCGGAAAGGATGTCTAGAAAGCTCCGCCTGGCATTCCCATGGAATGTTACAGGATTTGCGATCTAGGTCTTCCCGCGTCTGCCACGTAGTGGAAGTATCCTGGCCGTTCCCACTTAGGATCGACCTGAATCAAGGTTATCCTGATTGGTCATTATCTAACAATAACTAGCGTCGGACCCAAGCATACTACTTTACGCAGAAACGCCAGATCCGAAGCGGATTTACATTGCACTTGGTTCAAGGAGAATGGGAAACGAGGGGGATGCAAAGCTCAACCTCTCTACCATAAGGCATAGTCCCATTCCGTTCCCCTAAAACAGCGTAAATCGGTTAAGACATAACTCTAGGTCATTGCTTCTGTTATTCGTTTTGATGATGATGATCATCCCGCTGTTCTTCAAGATTTTTGAGAAAAGTTCCCGGCTAACCGGGACCACCCAACCGTAGGATGGACCTATGGCCTATCCTCTGCACTTTCCTCGGTTTGTTTTAGTTATGTAATTATCTAAGACGTTAGTTTTGACATGTAACAATCAACTTCTTTCATTAATCCGTTAAGAACTAGTTCCTTCACGTAATCTTATCACGTGACATAGAAAAACAATATCAAACAAATTCTTTATTATCATTTCATCATTTTATCTTTGAAATACAAGGAGTTCCGCCCGTAGGCTTGTCCATAATCTGCCCGAAGGCTATCCAGTAATCCACAGGGATCACTATTCCAAGCTTCCGCCCGTAAACTAGTATGCGGGCCTCGAGATCCAATCCCGAGTCACGTTAGCCTCTTGTGCAGGACCCGAAAGGCGAGGGATTTACGGCCAGAGCCCCCCCTAGCACCCAAGCGTCCTCCTACTCCAAGTAGAACTCAATGGAGAGACCTCTCGCGGCGGGTTTGGTGCACGTTCCCGGCGCGGTCAACAACCCCCTTGGTTAGGGTCAGGCAGGCAGTCAGGGGTAACTGAAGCTGCCTCTCCCTTCAGGCCTTCAACCTGAAGCATTAGATATCTTTTCATCCTTTAATTCCTTGAGCAAACAATGCAAACAGTGCTTTCTAAACTGTTACAAGCACAATCAATTCCAGTGGTCGTTTATTTGGCCAATTGCTAAGGAGTGAATCTTTCTCTCCGGATGCATCCAGCACTCGATCCAGGATCAATTGCGACTTGGCAAGATCCCCAAGGGTTTGTTTGTTAACCCTATATCCTTGGGTTAGGACCATACCCTACTAACCCAACTTAACCAATACCTTAAGTTCTATTAACACTAAATATGTTATTCCAATTTTACTAATTGGTCTTTTGCTTCCAAGCAAATATCTAATCCTCGTATCTTGGTTACTTTACCCAAGAAAGGTACTATATCACGGCGATTATTTCTCCTCTTGCAAGATAAACTTGCGTAAGAATCTGCCAATCTCATTCCGAGGAATTGGGCATTCCCTTTTGATCAAATCACAAGATCATGCGACTCTACAACTTGTTGCACAAGTGTCGCACCTAATCCATGGGACTATTTTACCCATCCAATGGCATCTTCTAATCATGGAATCATGATTAGATAGGAAATAGGGTTAGGGTGTCTTCATATCCAATCCATTCCTGATTGCACTAGGTGAACATTGTCGTTCCTAGGGTTCCAATTTAACCCGAATTTCATCCTTTTAGTGAGCAAACCTTAGGGTAAAAACCCTAGATCATTTTCTCGTAAGTATGTCCTATTGTCCCTACATTCCGTGAATGTGGGCAGGTCTTTAGGGTATGGGAGTTTCAACTTGGCAATAAGAGCGACTAGGTCACACCCTCAACATGCTAAATCTCAGTTAGCACTTGGGGTATGTTGCATCGAATTAACCATTCTTAAGTGATCCTTCGTGGTTTTTAGGTGTTTAGGGTAAACCACTTTACTTGTCTATTCTTGAAGATATTTACGAATACCATTCTCATAATCACATGATTCATTGCCTACGTATGATTCGATTTACAAACCCTAACTTTTCTGGTTAAGATCAAAGCATAGGCTAAGTTACAGCAGAATTTCTATTGATCCTTCTAGAACATGCATTCAAGATTCATGCTACTAAGCTTTAGGGTTTTATGTTTAAAACGAACCATGCAGTTTTTTTCTAATTTCATTTTCGAATGAATTATTTGTATGCTGAATTTACACAAACTTTCGTAACTACTTACGTAATTGATTGAGATTTATGTCAATTTCCTAGAGATTAATCTACTTCATACAGCCCTAGAATCATTTCCATGCCTTGCAAATTCCTACGGTTATTAACAACCTTAAAGAATCATTTCGAAGAAAAGATGTCTAATAATGCGACATGCAATTTTTATCTTTCCATGCATAATTGAAGTATACAACAATAATTTTGACTTTGTAAAGATGATCATTAGTTGATCTAAATTCGTTACTTTGCAATGCATATAAACAATTTGCTAAGAATGCATAGACGTCTTATATCCTTCTTTCATTTGTTCCTTTGAAATACTAATGACCGATTCCTCGATTGTGAGTTATTTTCCCTAAGATAGCCAATGTTTTTCAATAGTAAAAGTGCCTCTTACTTTCTTGAATTAACTATGCATAATTACGATATTCCGACTTAAATCAAAAATAGGAAGAAAATCTAGACTTGTGGATTCGGTGAAATGTCCACATGGATGTTAGGAGATGATCCTCCTATGGTTGCACCTTGTGCCTTTTTAGGGTCCATCGCATATTCAACCTTCTTGCCTTGGCCGCAGACTTATGATCTTGGCCCGTCTCTCTCGCATGCGCAATTCCCTTTTGAAATAGGGCTTCCTTGACCAATACACCTTTTTGCGTAATTTGGGATTTGGAAATGGGAACTTATGAACTCCCCTTCTTTTCGTAGAAGTTCCGAGACTACAATTGATCTTCACGGAAAGGGCCTTAAGAAAAACCCCAGGGTAAAATGGCTTGTGGGAGTTGAAATGGGAAAGGGGTTAAAACCCGGCTAATATGGCTTTATGTGAGTCCACAAGAAGGGCTTTAAAAGAAAGCCGAGGGATAAAGTGGAATTACGAAGATTCAATGGAAAAAGGGGCTTAAAACCGTCTAGTGTGGGAATCCATGGAAGGGGTAAAATAGTTTTGTGGAATGCAAGGGGGGAAATGGCTTAAATCCCCGGGTTTGTAAAAACAACTTTGTAGGGCCAATGAAAAAGGGGTTTTAATATTGGCTAGTGTGAATCCACAAGAACGAGTTTTTAAAAAAAAACCCGGGCTAAGGTGGGCTTTATAGGGGAAGCAAAAGGGGGAAAAGTCTAATTCCTGGGGGTATAAGATACCGCGTGGAGAAGGGCAATAGAAAAGGGGCTTAGAGACTTCCCCCATTAGAACCTTCTAAGAAGCTTCTAAGGCTTCAGTTACGGCAATACGTGGCGTGGATAGGAGCTCGATGGAGGCCACGATCTTCAGGCGGCAGCAATTTGAGACGGCGCTGGCGGCGTGCTCAAATTCAGGCGGTGGCAGCTAACGCAATAGCTGGCGGCTCTTCTGCAGAATTCCTCCCCCTTCACGGTAGTTCGTAGCTCTCCTCTCTCATGGTCTGTCACAATCAGCACATGACTCTCTCCTTCAGCCCTCCCTACTTTCCTTCCTCCACAGGGGTTTATATAGGATAGAGAGAGGAGACCTCTCTTCCCCATGCGGCCAGTTGCATGGCCATTCTCCCTTCTACGACCTCCAACAAGCGAGCTTACACATCCGTGCTTCACTCCCTCCCCTCCAGCATGGCCTTCGGCTGGGGGGAAAAGAAGAATATAAAAAATTTTGCATAAACCTAACCTTATCCTCTTGACCTCCTCCCAAGGGGAGGTTCTCATGAAGATATGCAGTTTTATTATTAAACCTTTGTCTCGATTTTTATTTTTATTTTTTGCCAGTGGAGGGTCATGTTATGTACAATAGAAAGATCGCACCGTTCGTATCTTTGATTCTAAAATTTCCTTGCATGAGTCTCACGCGGGTTAGTGATATTTTTCAACGGAAATATTACAGTGTTTCCTTGGACTATTGATACCATCCAAGTTAAACCTCCACTCCTAGGCCGATCTAGGAGGCTAAACTCGCTCTTGTATTCCATGTAGGCACCACCAACTTTTCTTCTCATCTTATGAACTCATACCAAGTACCAACCACTTTGGCTTTTGTTTTTTCTGATACTTTTTAAAGATCTTGTCAATGGCATTGTGATATTTCCATTGGTATTCTCTTCTTGGAAAAACATAATACAATTTGAACCAATGCCAAATAGATTGTCATTTTTTTGAGTATGATGTTTCTCCTTCGTGCTATAGTATACTCCTTGTCGCACCCTTGTAAGCCTATCTTTGGCCAATGTGGGATTACCATTAAGTTGACTTACCAATGTTGACTTAAAAAGAAAACTATTATTGCTAAGCTCCACTATTAGATTTACTTTGTCCTTTTCATCTAACAAAGAATCTACTATATGTCTTATTTTAGTTGTAGGTACATTCTCCTTTGAATCCACTCCATTATTTGTAAGACTTTAAAATTCCTCATTTATAGTAGAATCTTGGAAATTTGAACTAACATAAGTATTAAAAAAACCTTTGGACCAAGGATCCAACCAACATTGCTTATCCTCTTTACCCTTTTTTGGGTTCATTTGTAAATGCTCACAAATGTGGTGAGCACTTCGTAATCCCCTTTTTGAGAAAGCAATGATCTTCTTATCACTTCAAAAAAAATTGTAATCACTTAAATTTGCTTCTTCCAAAGTCTCTTTCAGATTCAACTATCTCCATACATGTTTTTGTTTCTTATGGGAACTTGTAAATTTTAAACTATTCTCCTTGCATTCAAAATATGAAAGCCTTTTCAATATCCCTATATTGTATAGCATGTCCATCAAATCATGTGTGCTCTTGCCCAAACATGCTCCCAAATTTGCCAAAGAAGATCAACTGCATCAGATCTAATCAAATGTATTGGGAAGAATCTTATTTGAATGAAAGTCTTTATAATATTTTATGAGGATTACATCAAAGTGGCATTAGAGTTGTACATCTAGGAATGCCTCCTTACTAATAATTTTTTTTGACAATGTATATGTGGCATATTTCATCATCTAATATCTCCAGACTTGAAAAAATAATGCCACTTTTATTGCTAAATGGACTCTCTTTCACCAAATTGAAGTGTGGAGACAAGAAAATATCAATGTAATCTCCTACACAAGGAACTTTTAATCATTCCCTATGTAGGAATTTTATTAAATGTAGAAAATTCATTGATATTTCCTATATATGTATCTATGTATTTCCTACATATAACTAGGGAACCAAATTTCCCACATCTACTAGTAGGGAATTACACATCAAAAGAGAGAATTTCCTACATTCTTTAAAAATTCCCTATATAAGAGAATATGATAAATTGATTGCCTAGTTCTAATAGTAGGGAATTATAAATCATTGTAGTGAATTCCTATGTTCTCTCGAAATTCGCTACATAAGAGAATGTAAGAATGTCATTCCCCACTTCTAATGGTAGGGAATTATATGTACGTATGAAGAATTGCCTACATTCCCTCAAAATTCTCTCTATAGGGAATATAAAAAATTTGAGCATTGCTCTAGGTATTTAAGATCTAGCTTATAAAAACAATTATAAATTTGTTAAAGTTGGAATTGACCATATGAGGGTGTTTAGGAGCCATCTATCCCAAGTACACACATATACACATGTATACATGCATGTACACACACACATGCCCTCTCCACTCCTAGTTAAGAAGTCATAAATAGATGCACTTTTGGACTTGTTTTCCTTGCATTAAATGTTAGGAAACTCATTGCAAATGGCTCCTATATTATACAAATGCATGGCCTCAAGCTAGTTGCTCAATCCTATGGTAAACATAGCTCTATTTTTGTTCATTTCACGCCCCATCTAGTGTAATAATGCTTCTTGTTTTTGCTTTGTTAATTTGAGAATTTCTTCTCCTTACTCCTTCAAAAGTTTATTTCAATGTGTAACAAGTGGAATATACACCGACTAGGGTTTAGACACCCCGTCACATTGAACGGGGTATTTAAGGAGTAAGAGCCCCAAATTAGGGCAACCAGTTATTATCAAGATCATACTCTTCACCTTCATCTCCAGCTTCCATGGCTTCCTCCTCCCTTCTCTCCACCCTTCTTTCTTTCTCTCTCTTCTTCTAGTCTTCTTCATTCTCTTCTTGCTCTTCTTCTCTCTCTTCTCAGCTTCTTTCATTACAAGTGGTATCAGAGCTTAGGCCTTTGGTCCTTTTCTTCTTTCCCCTTTCTTCCTTTTCAAATCCCAAAAAACCTAGTTACTCAGCTTAAAGGTACATGTACAGCAAGAAGGACTGCAATTAACTTCAGCTTTTTGGAGCAAGCAGGAGCTCTGGCTGGAGACTCAGACATATTTGGAGGTAAAACGGTTAAAATAGTAGTTCGTCACTTCTTTTCATGCAAACTTTAAGGGTTCCAGGCCAAGTTTAGGGTCCCAAGAGTTGGAAGAGAGCAAAACCTGAGTTATTTTTTGCTCTAGCCCCTTTCTCTCTCCTCCTAGGCAAGGTGCCATAGCCACACAATAGTGAAGAACTCTTCTTTTCCCCTGGAGCAGCCATAGGAGTCCCCATTTGAGGGTCCATGAGCCTTTCCCACTTGCCCCTGACCAAGGGAAGCACCCTTGTGGAGGGGCACAGCCAGGTAGAGAGCCCAGGGAACAGCCCGCAAATTGCGGTGTATTTTGCACTGTTGTTCCCTACTCTGTCTGCCCTTCCCCAGCCCTCCTGACCTTCTTCTCTTGCTGCCCTTCCCTCCCTACCACCCCAAGGCACTGACTCAGCACGTTGGTCTATCTCCTTTGGCACTCTCACTCTTGGGATTCAGCCCCAAGGTGGACAGCAATTGGACTGTTTGAAACAGTTGGTGGAAGCCATGGATTCTTTAAGCTGAAGCCATCCCTGACCTTGAGAGCTCATACCCCACAAGCCCTTCAGTCTGTGAATGAATTCTCTTGCCCAAATGAAGACATTGAGTTCAGCATGCATGGGAGCTTTGCGGGCAGCCATGAAAGCTTCACTTGAAGCTTCCCATCTTTGAAGCTCAAGCTCGGGGACAAGCACATGAGCCTTCTTCATTAGCAGGAGCATTCAAATGCCGAAGTACTCTTCCACGGATGCCTAACCAACAACCAGACTTGATCAATGGAGCAAGCGACATCATGATGATTCATACTTCAACGGTCTTCTCAAGCATTAAAGAGGTATGCCATTCTGATCTTAATCTCTCAATTTAGCCACTTTTTGAGCTTAATCCATTGTTGGAGAGATTCAAGGTTGCATACAAGCATCATACCTCTTCCTGAAATTCATTGCAATGGCTGACATTAACCCCTATCTTGTCTTGTGATCTTGGATGAATAATAGGCATTGTAAATTGAGTAAGTAGTAGCCAGTGAGTCACTGGACTGCCAAGGTAAACCCTACCCCAACCTCTATCATTCCTTGCATCTCATGAAAAGGCCCAATGTCTTCTTTCCAATGCATCTCATGATGATTCCTCATTAAAAATGTTTTGTATATATACTCCGACTGAGGAAAAAGGCTGATGCAAGGCGAGATGGTAAGATAAAAGAGAGGTGACCCTCCCTTACCACTTAAGACCGTGAAGGGGTGCATAACCCAGCCCGAGGGGAACTTTGCCCACCTCCTGGTGATCCGGAGCCCAATACTTGTATGCAGGTGCAAGTGCTTCCATGAGCTCCACTCCCATGCCCCAATGATCCTTCTTGGATACCCCACAATGCTAATGGCATCCATGTATGACACTTGAAGTACATGCAGTCAAAGGAGATGTATGGTAGTGAATGTACTTATGCATTAATGGCAGAGCTGATGGGTATGCATGTATGACACTTGAAGTACATGCAGTCAAAGGAGATGTATGGCAGTGAATGTACTTATGCATTAATGGCAGAGCTGATGGGTATGAAATAATGCTCGGGATTATGTTTAGTATGATCAAGATGCTATTGATGTGGCAGATCAAGACCCTTGAACTATGCTCTATCCATGTCAGACCTTGGTACTAAGGGACATGCAGTATTTTTTGTCACAGTCCTACATGACTATCACAAAGATCCCATTGCAGAAAATTCTATCCTGAATATGGGGGTGAACCCTATAGCTCACCTCAAAGAGGGTTTGTCCCCTCCGGTTTGAATAGAAAAACTTCCCAATTGGAGCTACAGTGTGAAAGTTATGCCCATTTTTGTGCACTAGGGTCACTATGGACATGATGTAAAGTGCTCTAGGACAGGCACTGTAAATCCATTATAGAAAATTCTGGTCATTTTCTGTCATAAAGAGTAATAGCTCATCTCAAAGAGGCCGTTGTCCCCTCTGACTTGAGCCCAAAACCTCATCTATTGGAGTTTCCTACAAAGAGTTATGCCCCTTTTATTGACAACAGGTCCTGTGGACTGCATCCAGATGGCTGACCAGAAAGGCAAAAGAAAGGCCCAAGAGGAGCTCCAGAGGGACATTAGATAATCCCGGACCTCCATGAATGAGGAACCAAGCTCAGCGCAAGATTACCATGGTGACATATAGGAGGAAATGCCTAAAATGGACCCTTTATACCCTTCTCAATCACACCCTCTGCCAACATGAGCTTCGTCATATGTAACGTCACAATGATATGGTCACCAACCACCGCCAAATGATGCCCAAGTTTGATGAAGCGATCGAGCACATGGATATATCAAACTCGAAGACTCAACAGACCTTGGAGTAGCTCACTGCTCTTGTTGCTCAATTAGTGACTCCTTCATCCCAAGAGAAGACCAATGACTCTAGACATGAGTCTAGATGTCTTCCACATTAGGAACCGTCGCATGGCCCCTATGAGATCAGGGAACCTTCTACCTATGAGATCGGGGAACCCTCTCATATGCATGATGAGCCCCTATTGAATTCCCCCGTCCACCATGCCGCCAACATCCACTTGAGGCCTTCTCCCACCTTGGGTCGAATTTCACCTGCTCTACCTAGGAGCCCCCATGCACCCCATATGAATCAGCCCCATCAAGGACAATATGGTACAAATGGCCACCTTGGCAATCCTGGACAGTATGGTTATAATGGATAACATGGGCTTAATGCACCACATGGGATGTATGGACAGCAAGGCATGTGTGGCCACCACGGGCTGCATGGACAACAAGGATTTCATGGGCAACATGGCCTCTATGATCTGCGTGACAAGATCATCCTAACAAAGTATAATGGGCAATCCCCCTCACCATCTGATCTGGAAGAATGGACATCCAAGTTGGAGTCCTACTTCAACATCTACCCTCGCATTGATGATCAGAAAATACATTTTTCTTCTCTTCACTTGGAAGGCTTTGCCCTCACTTGGTGGCGCTATATCAATCGGGAGATCAACAGTTCATTGATTGGGAAGATTTCAAAATGCATATGGTCCAAGATTTTGTGTTCCCTATCGAAAAAGAACGGTTGGCAAGACAATGGTACACTCTTGACCAACGTAACCTCACTGTATGTGACTACACAAATCAGTTCATGAACTTGACCATGTATGTGAAGAGCATTAGTGACGATGCTAAATTGCACAAGTACATCTATGGATTGGAACTGAGTCTATCGAGACTGATGTCATGGCCCAAAAACCTACCACACTGTTTGATGCAATCAAATTGGCTAAGAGATATGCAAAAAAATACCATAAGAATGAGCATTTTTAGCAAGGTGTTGGATCTCCCCGCATTACTTCATGATCAGCCCCATACGGAGGTGGTTTTTGAGGCACTTCTATGCCTAATAATAGCCCCAAAGTACCCACTTACCCCGCCTTCCATGCTGAAAGAAAAATGGGCACTTTTGGGACAACATCGGTCTCTATTGCAGAAAATAGGTATGATGAAAATAAACAATCCACTACATCACCTTCCCATGGATCTAATAGTGAATGGTTCACCTCCCTAGATATTATGAAGGAACGGAAAGAAAAGGGCCTATCCTTTAAGTGTGGAGATAAGTACATTGTTGATCATGCCTCCAAATTCCTGTACAAGATATCTAAGGTCAAATTTCATAGCATGTATATCATGGAAGATTGGCACAATGAGGAGGATGACCTGGCTATTGACCAGGTTGAGCCCATGGAGGATGTTGATCATGAGCAGTTCTATGACCCGAAGGATGGGTTTCTCTTTGACCCGGGCGGTGCTCCCTCACAGATACTTGATTTAACATCCCACCCACCTTCCACTTCCCTTTGCTCGATCTCCTTGGATTCTTGGACGGGTTCCTGCAGCCCCAGTACCCTTTGCATTCAAGGCAGTATCAATGGAAAGCATGTTTTTATCCTTGTGGATAGTGGAAGCACTTACAGTTTTGTCAATAAATAAACCATTGATTGGTTGAAATGTACCCCTATGGCATTACACCACCCCTTGAAGGTCCAAGTAGCAAATGGAGAAGAAGAAATCAGCACACATGTAAGTCCCGCAGTTCCCTTATGCCTGGCTAAAAAATAGGTGGCATTGGTTGATCTGATTGCCCTAAATATGGGCCCCATTGATGTTATCTTGGGCTACGATTGGTTGAAACAATTGGGGAAAATTGCTACGGACTTCTCTTAGCTTTACATGGAGTTTATGATGCATGGACAACCTATTCACCTAGAGGGAGTTCAAGATCATGTTGATTTTCAGCTCATTACAACAAAGCAACTCAAACGGGAGTTTAAGAAATGCTGAAAAATATTTTTTTTGCAATTAAATGAGGACAATTTTGATTAGCCCTCCACAATATCTCATGATTCTGCCTTGCATGCCTTACTTGAGGAATACATTGGCTTATTTCAGATGTCGGCATCCCTCCCTCCCAAGAGACAAGTGGACCACCCACTTGACCTAGAGCCCCATTCCAAGCCAGTGAACAAACCCCCCTATAGACTCTCCAAGTGTAGGTGTGAAGAGGTTTCAAAGTAAATCAAGGAGTTGTTGGAGATGGGTTTCATTGAACTAAGTTCTTCCCCCTATGCATCCCCTGTCCTCTTAGTAAAAAAGAAAGATGGCTCCTTTCGCATGTGCATTAACTACAGAGATTTGAACAAAATTACAATGAAGAACCGCGACCCCATACCACGGATTGATGATTTTCTAGATGAGTTAAAAGGGACATGCTTTTTCACCAAGATTGACTTGCACTCTGGCTACCATTAGATTCATCTACGGGTAGGAGATGAGGTCAAAACGGCCTTCAAGACTCATTGTGGACTTTACCATTTTCTTGTGATGCCTTTTGGGTTGACTAACTCCCCTGCCACCTTTCAAAGCCTCATGAACAAAATCTTACAGCCCTTTTTGTTCAAGTTCGTGCTTGTTTTCTTTGATGACATCCTCATTTACAGCAAGTCATCTATGGAGCACTTGACATGATGCTAGGAGGCATATTCCATGGTGGATTCCGTGCGGTTTTGTAGTGGAATTTGTAAAATTTTATTATTACTGGGGCTCATACACAAAGTGGATTCTTTGTGCGAAACGTCGATGGGGACGACTATCTTTTTCGGGCCGTTTTGTTAATTTTATGTGTACATGGGTGATTCCATAGCAGTTGATTCCACAAAATACATATTTAAATTAATAAACGTTTATGAGTTTAGAGTGCGTACTCGTAATAAATTAAGGTTAGGATTGATTTCTAACCAATTTATTTTTGTAGCTGAAGACTGCTAGGTATTCACTTTTGTCGGTTTAATTGTATTATTTTTCTAACAATTGTGAATGCTTCAGTTGATGTGTAGAGTGAGCAGCGCTTGCATTGGGAAGCATTGGAGGATAGCGTGTATTCAAATTATCATCAATTTTTGATGGGTGCGTATCTTAGGCATGGCGCCTATATTTTGTCGCGCTTATTTATTAAAGCGCTTGATATTTATTTATTATTTTTGTATATGCATGGGCGTATGATTTAAATATTTGTATTGGACATTGTATTTGGGTAACACAAGGCGTGGGGGGAGATTGCACCCAATTGGTCTCTTATTCATGTCGTGCAAGCTTTCTTCATTGGTTTTTTTGTAAAAAGTAGAGTTCTTTTGTTCTTGGGGACCTTCTGACGCTCACTACGCGTGTATACGGCAACCGATCTATACACCAGTGGTATCACAGCGAAGCTGAGATCGAGAGCTTCCAATCGCTTACCATCTCATGCGAACGCGGAGCTCCTGGAATGATCAAGCTCTACAGTCAATCTCGTGGCGAACGGTCGATACCAGTGTGTTCTTGGCAGTCAAGAACCCCCTTCTGTACCCTCTAATCATGAGAGACTAGCCTTTGTAGGCGAAGGATCGGTGCCATCAACCTGGACATCTAGCAACCAATTGCCAATCCAAAAAGCCATCCTTCCATATCAATTATCTGGGAGCAATAGAAGATGAAGAACGTGAGGAAATGCCGGACTTTACGGAAGATGATGATGACATTGGTACTACTTCTGATACTTTGCCACGTATGCCAACTCCCCATTCTTTATTAACAATGAAATGTTTTGTGCATGGTAAAGAAAAGACTATTTTACATGATAATGGGAGCACACATGACTTTATTTTTGGAAAATTAGTCAAAGAATTGAATTTACAAACTGTTTCTACACATTATCGCATCAAGGCTGCATTCCTAGGTACGAGATATAATGGAACACAAGAGGTGCATAATTTAGAAATTAAAATTGATGAATATACTGAACGAAGAAATTTCTTAGTTGTACCTTTGCAGTCTAGTGACATTATCTTAGGAATGCCTTGGCATCATCAATACAATCTTGATATAGATTATTCTACGCATTCAATTAAAATTTACTTTCAAGGAAAACAAATCACACTGCATGGTATGCACGCTTTTAATAATTCTCCACTGCTTACTCATACTCAAGCTAAATATGCATTACGTAAAAGTAGCAAATTTTATTAAATATGGGTGAATGAACTTCAAGCTAAAGAAAAACAGATGCATCCTAGGCATACACAATTTCTTGCCCAATTTCAAGATTGTTTTGCTGCTGATTTACCACTTAGATTACCACCTTTACGTCCTGAAGATCATAAGATAGATTTAATTCGTGGAACACAACCACCATGTAAAGCACCATATAGATATAACCAAATTGAACATAAAGAAATTCAAAACCAAATAGAAGAATTGCTTAATAGATGATTAATTAGACCTAGTAGTTCTCCATTTGGTGCACCTGTTTTATTAGTGAAGAAGAAAAATAATACTTATCGCATGTGCATTGATTATTGTTCCCTAAATAAAATTATTGTTAAAAATAGATATCCGATTCCTAGGGTAGATGATCTTATGGATAAGCTACAAGGATCTACCATATTTAGTAAGATAGATCTTAAATCTGGATATCATCAAGTAAGATTGGATAAATCTGATATATTCAAAACTGCATTTAGAACACAATTTGGACACTATGAATTTCTGGTTATGCCTTTCGGTTTAACTAATGCACCAGCCACATTCAGTCGTATGATGAATCACATATTCTTGAAACGTCAGTATTGTGTCATTGTTTTCTTTGATGACATATAAGTTTTCTAGTAAAAATGAGAATGAGCATTATGAACATTTGTCTTTAGTTTTTAAGTTGATAAAAGACAATCAATTATATACTAATCCAGAAAAGAGTGAATTCTTCCAAACAAAAATTGAATATCTAGGACATTATTTCATCAGAAGGTATTAAAGTCGATCCTAAAAAGATAGAAGCAATTTTAAATTGGCCCATATCCAAAAATGTGCATGAATTACGTTCTTTTCTAGGTCTTGCTAGCTTTTACAGAAAATTTTTGAGGAATTTCTCATTACTTGCATTACCTTTGACAAAACTTTTAAAGAAGGGTATTGTGTATAACTGGTCTGAAAATCAACAAAAGTCCTTTGATTTGCTGAAACATGCTTTAACTCATGCTCCTGTATTACAATTACCTAACTTCAATAGACATTCTTTTTAGTAGTTACTGACGCTAGTGGATCTGGAATAGGAGCAGTCCTTATGCAAGGTTCTCATCCCATAGCTTACTCTAGTTGCAAACTCAAACCATCTGAACTTAAATATTCTACCTATGACAAAGAATTGCTAGCCGTAGTATAAGCCTTACGTCAATGGAAACATTATTTAATGGGATATGAATTTATGATCAAAACTGACCAACAAAGCATTAGACATCTCCTTAGTCAGCCACAAAGATTTGACTGACACATTAAATGGGTCATTTTTATTCAAAGTTTTCATCCCATTATACAATATCAACCTGGAAAAGAGAATGTTGTAGCTGATGCTTTGAGTAGAAGACTGACAATTCAAAATATTTCTGTGATATCATTTGATTCTCTTATTCCTATGAAAGATACTTATCATCAGGATCCTACTTTTTAAGCTGATTGGAATAAACTAGTTGCAAATAATTGGATTCTAATTGATTCATTGTCTTATACTAATGGATTCATGTTTTATGAAAAAAGAATATGTGTGACACTTCCATTTCGATCATTTGTTTTGCATGAAAATCATTGTCCCCTATATCAAGGTCATAGAGGAATTATATCTACTTTGCGTACATTGATTAGATTTTATTGGCCACATATGGAAACTAATGTATCTAATTTTGTATATGAATGCTTAATTTGTCAATAAGTTAAAAGACACCATGGTAAACAATATGGTTTACTAATGCCATTATCCATTCCATCACGACCATGGGAACAGATTTCAATGGATTTTATCACTGGTCTACCTAACACTAAAGCTAACCATAATATGATTTGGACTGTTGTAGACATGTTTAGCAAACAAGCATATTTTATTCCATGTAAGAAAACTTTAACTGCATCTCAAGCTGCTCAATTGTTTTTGAAAACTATTTTTACTAACCATGGTTTACCAAAAGTCATTATTTCTGATCGTGATTCTAGATTTTGCAATAATTTTTGGATTACTTTGTTTGCTAACTTAGGAACAAAGATTGATTTTTCATCTGCATTTCATCATGAAACAAATGGTTAAACAGAAGCTACTAACAGTACTATTTTAGATCTTTTGCGTGCTTACACCATTTCAAAACCACACACATGGGATACATATCTACATTTACTTCAATTTGCATATAATAACACACCATATACAGCTACGAAGAAAGCACCATTTGAAGTTATTTATGGATATCAATTGCCTATACATGTTGCATCATTATCAAACAAAATTCAAACTGCTGGCTGATATTGCTAACATACATGCTATTATTTTTTATGAAGTTAAAGACATGATTGCCAAAGCTCAGCAATCATACACAAAACAAGCAAACAAGAAAAGACAAGCTATGAATTTTAAAGTTCATGATTATGTTTGGTTAAGAATTGAAAAACGAAGATTACGAAGTGTAGATAAACACCCCGTTGTTAAATTAGCACCTAGATTTTACGGACCATTCAAGATCATACACAAAATCAATGACAATGCATTTAAACTAGAACTACCATAACATTGGAAAATCCAGAACACCTTTCATATCAATTTATTACGACCTTTTAGAGGCCAATTACCTGTACACCCTATTTATGAAAACCCTCCTTTGCTAGATGATGAAACTGAAATCCTTGAGCCTAAAACTATTATAGATACTGACTTTATGACCATAGAACTGGTCGTAGATATTCTAGATATTTGGTCAAGTTTAAAAATCATCCTATTGAAGAAGCCCAATGGATGCACGCTCGAGATCTAAATGCTTTCCCCACAGTGTTAGCTCCACATTGAGCTAATAGCAATTGAGGACAATTGTTATCCCACCCCGGGGATATGATGCTAGGAGGCATATTCCATGGTGGATTCCGTGAGGTCGGTGGATTTCGTGAGGTTTTACGGTGGATTCCATAAAATTTTATTATTACCGGGGCTCATACACAAAGTGGATTCTTTGTGCGAAAGGTCAATGGGGACGCCTATCCTTTTCAGGTGTTTTGTTAATTTTATGTGTACATGGGTGATTCCATAGCAGGTGATTCCATAAAATACATATTTAAATTAATAAACGTTTATAAGTTTAGAGTGCTAGGTATTCACTTTTGTAGCTGAAGACTACTAGGTATTCACTTTTGTCGGTTTAATTGTATTATTTTTCTAACAATTGTGAATGCTTCAGTTGATGTGTAGAGTGAGCAACGGTGGCATTGGGAAGCATTGGCGGATAGAGTGTATTCAAATTATCATCAATTTTTTATGGGCGCGTATCTTAGGCATGGCACATATATTTTTTCGCGCTTATTTATTAAAGCGCTTGATATTTATTTATTATTTTGGTATGCGCATGGGCGCACGATTTTAATATTTGTATTGGACATTGTATTTGGGTATCGCTTGACTTCTTGGGCGCCCAATAGTTTTACTTCTTTAGTGGCACAAAAGCAAACACAAAAGCTAAAGCGGGCTATTTTGTAAATTGGGCTATTATTTGAGCTTGAAGATGAATAATATATTAAATACATGCTTTGTGGAGCGCTCACACAAGGCATGGGGGGAGATTGTACCCAATTGGTCTCTTGTTCATGTCGTGCAAGCTTTCTTCATTGGTTTTTGTGTAAAAAGTAGAGTTCTTTTGTCCTTGGGGACCTTCTGACGCTCACTACGCGTGCATACGGCGACCAATCTGTGCACCATGACACACTTTCAAAGGGTTTTTGACATATCGACTCTTTGATAAGGAGAGAAAATGCATATTCATGCAAACATCTGTGGAGTACTTGGGACAATGAGCAAAAATGGTATACAGGTTGACCCAAAAAAGGTGCAATGTGTTAAAGATTGGCCCACTCCTTCCACCACCACTTCTTTGCATGGCCTCATTGGTCTCTCTTCATTCTACAAATGCTTAATTAAGCACTATGCCACCATTGCAATACATTTGACTGATCGCTTGAAAAACGAGTCTTTCTTTTGGGATGCCATTGCGGATCATAGCTTCAAACAATTAAAGGACGTGCTTATTTCAGTCTCCCATTATTGTTTTCCTTGACTTCTCTAAGTTATTTACCATTCATTGTGATGCCACTAGCTGAGGTATTGGTGCAGTATTGTTGCAAGAGTATGGTGTGATTGCACTTGAAAGCCGCAAGCTTGATGAGAAGGAGATGCAAATGAATATATATGACCAAGAGATGTTGGCCATCCTCCATGCCATCAAGAAATGGCACCACTATTTGTATGGCAGCCGCTTCCAAGTGAAAAGTGATCATTGAGTCCTCCAATACTTCTTGACTCAGTCTACTTTGACTCCTAAGAAAAGGCGATGGGTGGCAACCTTACAGAACTATGACTTTGACATTTCACATGCACAGGGCAAGGATATTATTGTGGCGATTCTCTCTCTCGAATGTGGGCATGCAGAGTATCCTCTATCTCAAAATTGCACAGTGATTGGGTTGAAGAGCTCCAAGAGGCTTACTTGTTAGATGATCATTTCAGCCACACATTTTAGAAATTATAGAATGGGGTTATGACTGAAAAATCCCAATATCAGCTCAAGCATGGCCTTAATTTATCCCATGGCAAGATTGTCATCCCGCACACTTTCCCCTTCACGTAGAAGATCATGGAAGAAATGCATTCTTGCCCCACTGCCGATCACTTGGGTGTTTTCAAAATGTATGACAGGATTGCCAAGAGCTTTCATGGGAAAGGCTTATGGAGGCACGTTAAGGACTTTGTGACCAAATGTGTTCCCTACAAACAGAATAAGGATAGTACACTCATGCCTGCTGGCCTCTTGCAGCCTCTCCCTATCCCTGAAGGGAAATGGACTCACATAACAATGGACTTTATCACTGGCCTTCCTGCGACTAAGAAAGGGTGGAAGAATATCTATGTGGTAGTTGATTGCCTCACCAACTAAGATCCAATATAGTACCTCTCAAGTGGCTACTGAGTTTATGGAAAATGTCTTCAAGATGCATGGCTTACCACAAGTCATAGTACATGATCGGGATGCAAAGTTTATGAGCAACTTCTAGCAGACTGTTTTCACCTCCATAGGGACCAAGCTTGCTCCATCCACTGCATACCACCCTCAGATTGATGGCCAAACTAAGAGAGTGAACAAATGGCTTGAGACATATTTGAGGCACTTTTGCCATGATGTACATCATAGTTGGGATATGTTGCTTCACTTGGTTGAGTTTGCATATAATAACTCCACACACTCTATGAAAGGTGAGAAGGATCGAAGCTTGCACTCGAGAGCTATGGCGGGAGAGTAAGAGCAAGAAAGAGAGAGACAAGAAATGGGAAATCCAACAGTCACAATGTGTGCCCGGGCCTTCCTTTATTCAAACTGTCACTAAAAGAATAAAGAATAAAGTGACAGTGGCGGGCGCTTGCCACCTGCAGTGTGCAGTGGCAGTGACTATCAGTGTAGTAATACACAAGCGGCTAGGCAGAGGCACCTTTACCCCCAACAACCTCTCTTTTAAAGGAAAATTTGCCCTAGTGAGGAGTGAAAAGAAAAAGAAAAATACAGTACAACATGTACACATGTACAACAGGATGAGGAAAGATGTCATCTCATCCCACACCCATCAACATCTTGAGCAAGGCAAAGCGCTCTATAGAGAGGCTTTTTGTGAGTAGATCTGCAAGATTCTGGTTACTCGAGATCTTGACAAGATCAACAGACTTGTCCTCAACGACCCCACATATGAAGTGATACCTCACCTCAATGTGTTTCGTCTTCACATGGAAGACTGGATTCTTGGCTAACTGAATAGCACTCATAGAATCCGAATGCAGTGTAGGGATAACATCAATATTAAGGTTAGCAACCAAATGACCCAACCAAATGACCTCCTTGCAAGCCTCAGTGGCAGCAATATACTCGGCCTTTGTAGTAGAAAGGGCCGTGCATTTTTGCACCTTGGACATCCAAGAAACAACACCTCCAACATAGGTGAATAGATAGCCGGAAGTGGACTTCCTACCATCTGCATGTCCTCTATAATCAGACTCACTGTACCCCACGACTCCTGTATCCTGGCTGCCATAGCATATGCACATATCTATAGTGCCCTTCAGGTACCTCAGGATACCCTTCATGGCATCCCAATGCTTCTTGCTAGGTGTAGCCATATAGCATGCTACAACACCATCTACAAAGGCAATATTTGGACGAGTGGCAATCATGGCATACATAAGACTGCCCACTACGGATGCATAGGGAATCTTGGCCATCTCGGTCCTCTACTCATCTGTCTGTGGACAATCAGCCTGTGATACCTTCACATAAGAAGGCAATGGATAGCCAATAGGCTTTATGTCTTGCATGCAGAAGCACTCAAGGACTTTATGAATGTACTCCCTCTATGACAAGTAGAGGAGTCCTTGATGCTTGTCGCGTGTAATGCAAATACTAAGTATGTGAGTGACCTATCCCAGATCTTTCATCTCAAAGCTCTTCTTGATCTGAGCCTTAAGAGCATCTAGCTCATCATGAGCTTTCCCTGCTATCAGCATATCATCCACATAGAGTACTAAAATCAATAAAGAACCATCACTGGCTTTCTTCGTATAAAGACACAGATCCATAGCACTCCTGCTGTAGCCCTGTGACTACACAAAGGCATCAAACTTATGATACCACTCCCTAGGTGCCTGCTTCAAGCCATAAAGACTTTTCTTCCGTTTGCACACTAGGTACTCCCTACTAGGTTCTGCAAAGCCCTTAGGCTGCTCCATATAAATCTCATCATGCAAGTCCCCATGTAAGAAAGCCGTCTTGACATCCATCTAGAATAAATCCAAGTCAAGCTGAGCAACCAAAGCCAAGACTAAGCATAGGGTGGTCATCTTAACCACAGGAGAAAAGACCTCATCAAAGTCCACACCATGCTCCTGCTTAAAACCCTTTGCTACTAGTCTAGCCTTGTATGCCAGCTTGGGGTATCCAGGGGCACTTTTGAGCTTGTACACCCACTTGCATGGCAAAGCCTTCTTGCCTATAGGCAAGGAAACCAAATCTGAAGTCTCATTCTTATGCAAGGAGTCTATCTCAGGTTGCATAGCCCTCTCCCAGGAGTGATTGTTACCCCTACATATAGCCTCATCATAGGTGAAAGACTCTCCTGCATTTGTAACCAATGTTGAGATGGCAAGCTCAACACATGTGGACATGGATGATGGACCGCCTGGTTAGATGGGTCCACACGTCTACACTTAGCACGTCGGTGGTCATTATGACTCTCACATGGCCACTGACTCATTACTTATTATATTCAGGTTGTTACACCTATTTACAGCTGGCATAGTTATAGCGCCAGTCGACTAGTGTAGTCGGTTATGCATTGTTTGACTTAGTAGGCCACTTTCCTTTTATGTTGTATCTTATCTATACTTTGTGTACATTTTAAAGTGTGTGGAAGAAGAAGAAGAAATCAGCAAGAAAACGTTTTGGCCTCCATCTCTCTTCTTGTCTCTTGAGTGAGCTTCTCCTTGTGCATTCTGTGTGTGTTCGGCGCAGCATCTTGAGCAACCCCCTCCACCACGCGATTCTTGACATGGTATCAGAGCCGCACCACTGAGAGAGACTGATTTCAAAGGTTGAAGCAAAGGAGAAGAAGCAAGGTTCGAGCAAGCAAGCCACGGGTAAGAAGCTCTCCCATCCTTCCACTCTTTCTCTTGGGTAGTGCCTGTGGAGGCACCGGAAGCAAGGCAGAGCAAAAATCTCAGATTGCAGTGAGATTTGGTGTGCGCGAAGAGCGCTGTGTATTCTGCAGATAAGCCCTTTAGGGCTTGCCTGCAGAGATTTTGGGCATTTGAGGCCGTTTCAGGGCCCGTTTTAGAGCCGCAAGGTTGCGGACAACAGTTTCGGGATACACTGTGACTTCGACTGTATTGACCGAACGTGGGTGCGCAGGTTACAGATTTCAGATCTGTAAGTTCAAAGGTGTTTACCAGTGAGTAAACACAAGGTTTATCTGCAAAAAGGTTGCAGATTGCATGTATTGTTGAGCAGACAGTAAAAAAGGCTGTCTGGTGTATTGCTGTGCACTACAAGTCAAGGGTTGCAGAAGATTTGCTTGCTGTTTGGTATTAGTTTTGTGATAATGGCAGAGAACAGTGGAAGCCCCATCATTGAGAAGCTCGACAAGAACAACTACCCATCATGGAAGTTTCGTGTCACGAACTTCCTTATTGGAAAAGGCCTCTACGAGTTCGTTTCAAGTGAAGAAAAGGAGCCGGAGGTGAGTGATCCTCCAACTGTAGAAGAGACAAAGGCACGAAAGGAATGGAATGCAAAAGACAAGAAGGTCATGTATTGGTTGTCTGCAGTAATTGACAATAACATGCTGGGACACATTAGAAATGCAGAGAATGCATATGCAGCTTGGACCATACTTGAAAGTATGTTTTCTGTAAATACAAAGGCACGAAAGATTCAACTCAAGCAAGAGTTGAATACATTGAAGAAAGGAAAGATGTCTATCAATGAGTATGCACTGAAAGTAAGAAGCATTGCAGATGCATTGGCAGCGATTGATGCAATGCCCGATGATGATGATTTGGTGTCGTCTACCTTGGGTGGACTTAACAATGAAAAGGCTTGGAAGTCTTTTGTAACTTCCGTATATGTCAGAAAGCCATTTCCAGATTTCGATGAATTGGTCTCCCTTATGATCACTGAAGAGATCAACATGCAGAGTGAGACATCTGAAAGAAGTGGTGAACAGGTCCAAGCTTTCTACTCCAGTTCTGGAAGGGGACGTGGCAGGTTCTTTTCAAGAGGCCGTGGTACAGGACGTGGTAGTGACAACCAGCAAAACAGATTGAATCAGCAATTTGGCGATATGCAGGTTTCAGGAGGTCGTGGTAACTTTAGAGGCAGGGGGAGCTTTAGAGGAAGAGGTGGATGGCAGAACAGAGGTTCTAACAACTCTGGTATTGTGTGCCACTACTGTGGCAAAACAGGTCATATTGCAGCCCAATGTTATGCTAAGAGAGATGATATCCGCAGTGGTAAGTTGCAGCAAGGAAACTATGCATCGTCTTCACGATAGAATGAAGACAAAAATGAACGTTTGTTCGTTATGCAGCATATGCTGAATGCTGTTACAGGAAAGGGAACACATGAAGATGTTTGGTATGTTGATTCAGGTGCATCCAATCATATGACCAGCCATGCAGAATGGTTTGGAGAGATGCAGGATTTGCAGAATGCAGGTTATGTGCAGACGGGTGATGACTCATGCCACCCAATTTCACACATTGGAAAAGTTCCCTTGTCCTTGCATGATGGTAAGACAAAGAGTCTTTCAGATGTATTACATGTGCCATCTATTACAAAGAACTTGGTGTCAGTCGGTCAAATGGTAGAGCAAGGGCTGCAAGTCAGATTTAATGCAAAGGGCTGCTTTGTAGAAGACTTCAATGACAAGTGCAGGTTGGTAGCAAAGGGAAGTAGAGTTGGACGTATGTTCACTCTAGATGCTGGAATTCCTACTATGAATGCGGCTATGTATGCCAAAGGAAAAGGTGTTGTTGCAGACATTGAAATTTGGCACAAACGCATTGGACATGCAAATGTACAAAGGCTGAAATTAATGCAGTCCAAAGGGTTGGTTACAGGTTTGCCTACTTTTAAAGTTGCAGAATTTCAGAAGGTATGTGAAGCATGTCAGTTTGGTAAGCAGGCAAGACAACCCTTTTCACATGACAAAGATGTAAGCAGAAATATCCTTGATGTTGTGCATACAGACATTTGGGGGCCTACACAAAATGTATCTCTTGGAGGCAGTTCATACTTTGTCACATTCATTGATGATTGCTCTAGAAAGCTGTGGGTATATTTTATGAAGGAAAAGAGTGAAGCTTTTGAGCACTTTAGAACTTTCAAGGCTGCAGTTGAAAGAGAAACAGGCTTGAAAGTAAAGTGCCTGAGGTCAGATGGAGGGGGAGAGTACCTCTCAAATGAGTTCAGTGATTTTCTGAGGTCTCATGGGATAAAGAGACAGTTCACATGCAGGTATACCCCACAGCAAAATGGGGTTGCAGAAAGGAAAAACAGGCATATTGCAGAAGTTGCACGCGCCTTGATGGCTGAAAAGAATATGCCTAAGCATTTTTGGTCTGAGGCTGTTCATACTGCTGTTTATATTATGAACAGAACTCCCACAGCTGCAGTTCATGGTATGACCCCCGAAGAATGTTTTACAGGTAAGAAGCCTGATGTTTCACACTTGAAAGTGTTTGGCTGCATTGCGTATGTTCATGTGCCAGATGAGTTGCGGAAGAAGCTGGATCCAAAGGCTGAAAAGTGTATCTTTATTGGATACTCTTTAGAGCAGAAAGGGTATCGCTGTTACAACCCTATCACATGTAAGTTCAGAGTGAGCAGGGATGTCATCTTTGATGAAATGAGCAGCTGGTATGCATCTAGTGGTGATGCATTGGATGTTGATGATGATCATGACACTCATGTGCAGGCTGAAAAGCAAGAATCACGGACTCTTAGTGGACCAGAGACATCATCTAGTAGTCCTTGGTCTGGGAGACTAAGGAGTATCTCTACATCTTCGGGTGCATCTAGTAGCACTACAGGTAAAGACAAAGGAAAGAATAAGGTGTCAGAAGGCATTGATGCAGTTCTTGATGGAGACTCCAGTGGCTCAGAGAGCTTGGATGATGAGCTTGGCATTCCTTCAGTGAGGACTCCAGGTGTGCAGAGAGCACGTGTTAATGCAAAGACTCCATTGAGTGATCCAGTGGTACGCAAGTCTAGCAGGGTGAGATACCCTGTTAAAAGATTTGGTTTTGAGGGTTATGCAGCTCATCATTATGCTTATATGGTGAAACTAGTTGAGGATGTTGAGCCCACATGTTTTGAGGAGGCTGTTGGTCATGCTCATTGGGATGCAGCAATGGATGAGGAGATGGCTGCATTAGAGGCCAATAAGACTTGGGATCTAGTATCATTGCCAAAGGGAAAGAAAGCTATTGGATGTAAGTGGGTTTATAAGATTGAGCACAATGCAGATGGTTCTATTAGCAGGTACAAAGCTAGGCTGGTTGCAAAAGGCTATGCCCAAACATATGGCATAGATTATGATGAAACCTTCAGTCCAGTTGCTAGGATGGCAACTGTCAGATGTGTGATTTCTTTGGCAGCAGCCAAAGGTTGGAGGTTGCAGCAAATGGATGTAAAGAATGCCTTCTTGCATGGTGATTTGCAGGAAGAAGTGTATATGGATCAGCCAGCAGGTTATGAAGATTTAGAGCATCCCACGTATGTGTGCAGGTTGAAGAAGGCACTCTATGGGCTCAAGCAAGCACCAAGAGCATGGTCTGACAAGATTAGAGAGTATCTTGTCAATATTGGTTTTTATGTTTCTGATGCTGATCACTCACTTTATGTGAGAAAAGGAGATGCAGGTTTGGTCATCATAGTCATCTATGTGGATGACTTGATTATTACAGGTGATAGTGATAGTGGGATTGCTGAAGTCAAGGGCTGTTTGAAGATGAAGTTTGAGATGAAGGATTTAGGTGAGCTAAGGTACTTCCTTGGCATTGAGGTGATCAGATGTGATGATGGTATATGGCTGTCCCAAAGACAATATGGCTTGGATATGTTGTCCAAGTATGGTATGACTGCATGCAAACCACTTTCAGTCTCGTTGGAGCAGAATGTAAAGCTGAGTGCTGATGTTGGGGATGAGATAGAAGACCCTACTATGTTCAGAAGGATAGTGGGGAGTTTGATCTACATGACCATTACAAGGCCAGACTTGAGCTATGCTGTTGGTCTTGTGAGTCAGTTTATGCAAGTACCTAGAAAGCCACATTTGGATGGAGTCAGACGCATATTGAGATATGTGAAGTCCACATTACATTATGGACTTTTCTATGAGGCAGGTACAGATGTACAGGTGTTTGGATACACAGATGCAGATTGGGCTGGTAGTATGTCTGATAGAAGATCTACCAGCGGATACATGTTCTCTCTTGGTAGTGCAGCAGTTGCTTGGAGCAGCAAAAAGCAATCTACAGTTGCTTTGTCGAGTACAGAGGCTGAGTATAGAGGTGCTGCTGTTGCAGCATGTGAGGTAGTATGGCTGCAAAAGTTACTGGCTGATTTGGATGTGCAGGTGGAAGGTCCAGTTGTCATTTATTGTGACAACATGAGCAGTATACAGTTGGCTAGGAACCCTGTGTTCCATGCCAGGACAAAACATATTGAGGTACACTACCACTTTGTGAGAGAGAAGGTACTAGCAGGTGAGATTGACTTGGTGTATGTCAGCACACAGGATCAGATAGCTGATATCTTCACGAAGGCATTGGGTACAGAGAAGCTTCAAAAGTTTCGAAGCTTACTTGGAGTTGCAGAGATACAGTTGAGCTTGAGGGGGAGTGTTGAGATGGCAAGCTCAACACATGTGGACATGGATGATGGACCGCCTGGTTAGATGGGTCCACACGTCTACACTTAGCACGTCGGTGGTCATTATGACTCTCATATGGCCACTGACTCATTACTTATTATATTCAGGTTGTTACACCTATTTACAGCTGGCATAGTTATAGCGCCAGTCGACTAGTGTAGTCGGTTATGCATTGTTTGACTTAGTAGGCCACTTTCCTTTTATGTTGTATCTTATCTATACTTTGTGTACATTGTAAAGTGTGTGGAAGAAGAAGAAGAAATCAGCAAGAAAACGTTTTGGCCTCCATCTCTCTTCTTGTCTCTTGAGTGAGCTTCTCCTTGTGCATTCTGTGTGTGTTCGGCGCAGCATCTTGAGCAACCCCCTCCACCACGCGATTCTTGACAACCAAGACATAATGCATTGAGGGCTAAAATGTGTCAGGTGGACGTCTATCTCTAGTAGACCGTCTCATGGCAAAGGCTCTATTGTTTGCCGAGCTACCTGTCCAACACCCTGACCATGAGCATCTGATGTAGCTGTAGGTTGGCCAATTGGCTGTGCGGGAGCTCTCGGCTCCTCCTGGATTATGACCCTGCAGATCTCAACAACTCTCTTAGGCTGCCGATGCATCTTGTCTTCATGGAAGACTACATCATGACTGTGGATGACTTTCCATGCCTGCAAATCCGAGAGATGGTAACCCATCTCGCCTGCATCCCCATAACCAAGGAAAATGCATTTGACACTTTTATGATCCAGCTTACTTCTCTTGTCCCTAGGCACATGGCAAAATGCCTCACATCCAAAGACACGGAGATGCGCATAAGAGGGAGGTTTTCCAATCCATACCTCCTCTACAACCTGGAAATCCCAACCACTAGAAGGTGATCTGTTTATGACATGCACAGTTGTACTAACTGCCTCAGCCCAAAAGCTCTGTGGTAGGCCTACATGGCTAAGCATACTGCGTACACTCTCCTTGATGGTTCGATTCATCCGCTCAGCCAAATCATTCTCGGGTTGTGAAGAGGGCGGGTCAACTGACGCTTAATACCCCTCTCATCACATAACTGCTCAAAAGCATGTGAGACATACTCACCCCCATTATCTGTACTCAGGCATTTTAGCCGATACCCAGACTGGTTCTCAACCAATGCAAGCCATCTTTGAAACAAAGTCAAGATATCGGATTTCAACTTAATGGGATAAGCCCAAACTTTCTGTGAAAAATCATCTATGAACGTAACAAAATACTTTGCACCACCCATAGATTGACAAGGCATGGGCCCATAGACATCCAAATGTACCAATGCCAAGGGCTCACTCATGCGTGGCCTACCAGACTTCTTATGCATAGACCTAGTCTGCCTACCATAAAGACAATGCTCACATGAATCAAAACATGCATAATCAAGGGGCGGTAATTACTGCAAACCAGAAAGAATTTTCATTCCCTTCAAAGACATATGGCCCAAATGGGCATACCAAAGAGATACATGTGGGATAGAACCCACAAACAAAACATGATCAAGGGAAGAAGCGGATACAATCAAGGGATAGAGGCTCCTAGCCTTGGCACTTCTCACAATCATAAGTCTGCCACGAGTGATCTTCCATGAAGAGTCTCCAAAAGATACATGATAACCTGCGTCATCAAGCTGTCCAGCTGACATGAGACTGCGTGTCAAAGTAGGTACATGACGTACATCCTGCATAACAAAACTGTTGCCAAAAGAAAACTGCAGCCTAACATCACCAATGCCCACAATATCAAGAGAGCTGTCATCACCCAAGTGCACAAAACCCAAAACAGTACGGTATGAATGAAACCACACAGAACCCGAAACAGTACGGTATGAATGAAACCACTCTCGGTAAGGTGTCACATGAAAGGACTCACATGAGTCTAAGAGCCAACACTATGCATACATAGAGTGTATCTCTGTCATCTGCGAAGCACTAGAAGAAGCGGCAAGGATATAATAATCATCAACATGCTCAAGCTGCATAACATTGATCTCTTCAATTTTAAGACTAGACTTTGCAGGCACTATGCTGTGATCAGAAGACTTATCCTGCACTTTGTCTTTCCCCTTATCTTTGCGCCTTTCATTGCGCAGTTCATGGCATTGTGGCCTAATATGGCCCTTTTTTCCACAATGGTGACAAGTAACATCTGCATTCCTGCTGCAGGATTTGCTACGTGACTTCCCATGAGACTTGGACCGAGATTTTTGAGAATCATGTCCACGGCCATTGCCACTGCCATGCTTTCCATATCCATCATTCCTACCTCTAACTGTCATAGCATGTGACACACGAGATGCATCAAAATTCTTACGGTTAACCTCTTCCTACAGAAGAGTATTCTCAACATAAGATAATTTCAAGAGTAGTAGAGGCACATAATGCAGTGCAAAATACACCCCATGACTCATTAAGAGTACTTAGCAAGAAAAGAGGAGTGACATCCTCTGCAAAAGTGATGTCCTGCGAAGTCAAGTTTTTGAGTATAGCATGGAACTGGCTCAAGTGAGTAGACATAGTCACATTCTCCTTCATGCGCAGATCCATAAGCTGCTTCAGCCAATCCATCTGACTCGTTGGACTTTTCTTGTCATAGAGATTCTTGAATTTATCCCACAACTGCCATGCACTTTGTTCTTCCTCAAATACATTGTAATGAACCTTTTCAGTGAGAGATAATACAATGGTGGACTTGCATAACTCATCAAATTCAAGCTATTCCTCATCTGGCATAGTTGCAGGCGGATACCCACTCCACCTCAATGGTTTGATCTGCGATTTCTGCACCAACACTTGCCAAATCTGGCTCTTCCAATAAGAGTAATTCCTACCATCAAGCTTAGTGATGTTGAAAATAGCATGATCAGTGGATAAACTCGCCATAATGTAGGCTGGAAGACTACAGACAGTTTAAAACTGCTTGCTGTTTACTGCAGAAAATGACCAAAAAATCACCAAAGTGGAGAGAAAATGGCGAGAAAAGTGTAACCAAAGCTGCTGCCCACCAAGTACTAGTGAAAGTACATCATTTCAAAATATTTCAACATGGAAAATCCATGTCAATCCGAAGTTATATGCTTGCTTAATAAATGACAACATGGTACTGTGAGAGGCAATCGCTAACCAAATCACTGCACCAAGTCAAGAAATGATAGCCAAGACATGACCAGCCATAAACGAGCATAAATTAGCACCAAACAGTCATCAAGACCCCGAGAAAACACCCAAACATGTCACCAAAGCATCTGTTAGTGAGCTCAGGTCAAAAGCAACTCTAAGATATTATGCACCAAAGACAGGTAACCAAAGACAATTCCTCAATAGCATCCAAGGTTGTAATGGAAAAAGCCAAGTCATAACAGAAAAATCTAAGTCAATTTCCAACTGCTCAAGGGAATACTCAAATGAATGTCGAGACGAGCTCAAACAATTGCCATCCACAGCCAAAGCATAAAGCATTCATGAAGATATCATATCCCGTACTGGATAGCCTAGGCATAAACCATGTCATAGATGCAATTCCATCTGCAAAGAAGTAACAGTCAAACCCAAATCGAGCTCTAATGTCATCTCAAAATCATTCCGGAGCATAAACAAGACATGTGGCATAGTCCAAATACATCATAACATCATATCGAGTAGCCGGGAGCACCCCATGACCAATAGGCATACCCAACTGTAGCATAAATAACTTTAGCCCTGAAGTTTCCAGTAGCATATAACCTCTATAAACTGAGCAAATCAGTGCTCAATCCATAGGTATACATTCCTATATGTATTGGCACCAACCGAGCATAATCGGGCATCAAATGCCAAGACCTATAAGCATAAAATTGAAGTAACAGGTGGTTGCCCTATTTTGGATAGATTTTGGATTGTTCAAAATAGTCAATGGCTGATCTAAATCAGCTCCAAATGCATCTCACCTAAGAGGCATAACATCCATAAGTGATCGTGTATCAATAGACATCAGTAGAAGCATCACATAAGCCATAGGCATACAAATACATGTTGTCTCAGACCTGAAATCTGTTACAGAATATTCTGTCATCAGAATCTGGTAAATTGGACATCACCACCACGTCCAGAGCGTGCCAAAACCCCAACTTAGACTCTTACCTTGCCTGAATCGGATTCCAAATGCCCGAGATATGACAAAAAGAGTGAATTTTGTGTAAGATTTTGAAACAGGCACAAAAAAAATGTGAGCTGGTTGGGGGGTTTGCTGTCGCACGTGTCAAAGATGGGGCCCAAAGGGGGCACAAATGGGGGACCAAAAAAGGCCTACACCAAGCCTTAGTAAGCCTTGATGGGCTGGAAGCAAGATCCAACAGGTGAAGGAAGCTCCAAGAGGTGTGAGCTATGGCTGCCCACAACCTATGAAAACCATGTTTACCTAGACCTATAGACTGAAGTAAAACTCTGAAATAATGAAGCAATACCTCAATGTCAATGCCTTGATGGTGCCTCAATAGGCTGGAAAGAAGCTCAAGAAGCTGGGGAGTGACGGGAACTCAAGAGAATGAGCTATGGCTGCCGCGAAGAAAACCCAATGCGAGTGGGGAGTCAATGGAAAGCTAAGAATGCCACGAGCCAAGCTCAAGAGTTGGGAAGCCGTGCTCTGATACCAGTTGAAAGGTGAGAAGGATCAAAGCTTGCACTCGAGAGCTATGGCGGGAGAGCAAGAGCAAGAAAGAGAGAGACAAGAAATGGGAACCCCAATAGTCACAATGTGTGACCGGGCCTTCCTTTATTCAAACTGTCAATAAAAGAATAAAGAATAAAGTGATGGTGACGAGTGCTCGCCACCTGCAATGTGTAGTGGCAGTGACTGTTAGTATAGTAATACACGGGCAGCTAGGCGGAGGCACCTTTACCCCCAACACTCTAGCATTGGAGTTTCCCCTTTTGAGGCCTTATACGGGTATAAGATTCCCCTTCCCACAGTCTTGTTTACTGATAAGATCAACCCTCAAAGTCAAGCTGAATTGGATCGCATGCAAGCTTTACTTCAGCAATGCAAAATGAATCTTTAGAAGGCCTAAACACACATGAAACTCTATGCTAATGAAAAATGAAGGCATTTGGAATTCCAAGAGCGGGAATTGGTCCTTTTGAAAGTGCCTATGTCCCGCTACTCAACTCTCAAAGAGGGTAGCAGTAACAAGCTAGCCCATCACTTCTATGGCCCATATTGAATCCTGAAGAGAGTTGGCAACTTGGCCTACCGCTTAGAACTTCCCCTACCACCAAAATCCACAATGTGTTTAATGTCACTCAGCTAAAACCCTTTGTAGGCTCCTCAGTGGACTATGTGGAAGAACTTCCCCCCATAGATGAAGAGGGCATCACTCAATAGGTCTCTAAAGCAATCATTGGGCAGTGAGATAAGCACTTACGATCCCAATCCATCAAAGAATGCCTCATCAAATGGAAAGTCCTACCCTTGGAAGAAACCTCTTTTCGCCCAGCAACCATCCTCAATGAGTTCCCTACCTCTATGAACCCCAACGGCTAGAAGACTAGCCAATCATAGGAAGATTGCAAACTTTTTTAGAACAGTTTTGTACTCACTCAAATCACATGCATGCTCATTCTACATAAGCTGAAAGTGCTCTTTATAAGCTCCGTTTCAACATATGGTGCACCCTATTTGGAGTAGCCTATCAAAAGTTATGACAAGTTTACTTCAGCAGACCGGTTCCGGACTGCATGCTGTCCCTAGTCTCTCCACACCTAATCTTCATTGTCAAAGGGCTGTGAGTAGTACTCTGCAACCCTCCCTTAACCCATCCATCACTCCCCTCTATTTCTCCTTGTTTTTTAGGGAAAAAACCTTTCGAGTGGGGATGGATCGTAACAAGCGGGATACACACCGACTAGGGTTTAAACACCCCGTCACATTGACCGGGGTATTTAAGGTGTAAGAGCCCCAGATTAGGGCCACCAATTATTATCAAGATCATAATCTTCATCTTCATCTCCAGCTTCCATGGCTTCCTCCTCCCTTCTCTCCTCCCTTCTCTCTTTCTCTCTCTTCTTCTAGTCTTCTTCTAGTCTTCTTCCTTCTCTTCTTGCTCTTCTTCTCTCTCTTCTCAACTTCTTTCATTACACAATGGTGCAACAAGCCATGTGAAGGTAACATATGACTAGCTAATAACTAACTATTAGCCAACATTTGAGTAGCTTAATACATATAAACACTAGTAGACATGATAGTTTGATTAGTAGGAGGGAACAATTTGTTGTCTTTGATATGGAATCGATGAAATTGAATTATTAGAGATCTTTTAATGAGGATGAGTTGTATATTATTTTATAAATAGAAAATGTTTTTATTGAGTAAATTTTCTACTTTAGTTCTTAATAAGAGTTAATGTAAAAGACTCCTTGCCTTCCTTAATTATAGTAAGTTAAAAGACTAAGATAGGTTCATATAATTTTTTATTTTTAGTATGAAATGGAATTTATATTGAATATTTACAAACATAAAATTTGGTGACTTGGCCAAGCCATAATGCTTCAACTCTTAGCTAGGTGCTTAAAGGCAGCCCTGAAGACTTGATCTTTTTTCCTAAGTGTAGTAGAGCCAAAGCATTGCTTTATATTTTTAAACATAATATCTATTGGAAATTTATTTTCCTTCTTTATGAAAACCTTATTCCTAATGGTCGAAATGATTTTTAGAACAATGGCCCTTACTACTTTCCAAAGCTTTAAGGACTCCTCATCTAGGGATCTTTTATCAACCAAACAAAGCTATTTGCATCCTAATGGTATTATTTAGGCCCACAAGATGGGTCCATTCTCTCACTCTTTCCCACAATCTCATTGCCCCTACATAGTGCCAAAAGTGATGGGTGACTATCTTGCTGTGTACAATATAGAGGAGTCATTAATCATTGATTTTCATGAATTTGGAAATCTTAACCTTAGTTGGTATCTTTTTAGCACCTACTTTCCATAACATTAAATTCAACACTTGGCGTCACCTTTCAAGTTCTTAGTAGTTTTCTTCTTGAAGTGTCAACAATGGTGTAAGGGTAACATGTCTTCCATGCTTCTTTGATGTGGGTAACCACGTGTCCCTTCTCTTCTATAAGTCCTATTTCTTACTTGTTTTGCATGTTGATTTTCCCCTTGTATTGATGATAGAGCACCACATATCTTTTAGAACAACTTGTGTGTCTAGCAACCACTTTGCCTTCCCGAATTAGAGGAGTGCAATCAAGAACTCTTGTTTTTCTTTATCGAGCTACAAATTACATGTTATTTCCTCCAACTCAAGTACTCCTTGTATGCCAGTGTTCTAGATATCCAACCATTTCATTGTTCCCTTGTTGCCATTTTGAGGTCCTAGTAGCTGGTGATGGGGGGATGTTCACAACATAGGGTTGGGAAACATCCAAACACTTTGTAGAAACACTTTGCCTCTCATATAACTCTCCTTTCCAAAATTTCATTGAACCTTGGACACAAATTATCTCCATTGGTCAATGAGCACTTCTCATGATAGATAGTGGGAGAGCTAGATTTTCCCATTGGCAAGTTGCACTATCCTTCTAAGTAAGTGTTGTCCATTTTCCGCCATTTAAGTTTTTTCCACTTTTTCCCATGTAACTTTGCTTTATGGGTAAGTGATGTCCATTTTTCACATATATCTCTGCCTTCTCTCACATGTGTTTAATCATGAAAGCCCATGGTTTTCGTCACTGAGCTTGTAAAGCAATTTGAAGATCAACATTTTGGCCTTTGACTTGATTTTTCCTCATATTTTTAGAGCCCTAATCCTCCACAATTCCTTATTTTGTGGTTATTACTTTCCAGAAATTGAATTCCACCTAGTACTTGGTTCGAAGCTCCACAAAATCCTTTGCAGTAGCTTCTCATATTTTTTTCATTGCACCTTAGAGAATGGAGTTACTAATATTAAAACATCAAGGAAGGTGAAAGTACCTTATCTACCACTATTGAGTCGCCTCGAATGCTCAGAGACAATGCACAAAATGTGTTTAACATGTTTTCCATCTTTCCTAACATCTAATAAATATGCCCAACCCTAGAGGGCACTCTAGAACCAAAAAATTCCCTTGCCTTGATTACATTGAGAAATCCAATCATAAGTATCTTCCAAACCTAGATAAAGAATATTTGCCTTAAGTTTACTAATTTTTATGCCTCAGAACTACATACTACTCATAAGTGTTAGCCTCGAACTAGCATGGTGACCACAAGTTTTGAGTTTAGAAAACTTAGAGTGCTCGGTGTGCTGAGGTCTACATTGGTCATTTTACAAATACTTCATAATCTAGATTTTGCACCATGCTCTTCAACCTATTGATGCATTATGCACCTCCCCCATATGTACAAGTGCATCATACTCTATCCTCTGATTTGGTCATGAGGGGAATCTCCCCTAGCACATTGTACCAGCCTCCCTTGTTGCTTATAGGCACAAATCCCACTCATGTGCTAATGAGTCACCTCCTTCCTTGGAGGAAACAAGAAGTGGAAAGGAATCACCTCATATTTAGACCTAGTCCCACCCTCCCTGAAAGATCAATGCCAAGATTGGATTAGTTTTGGGTTGCATGAAAATGTATCTTCTATGTTGGTTTGTTTTTCTCCCATTTTGGGTTGTTTGGGGCAGATTTGAAGGAGAACTTAGTTGTGAGTAGGGGATAGGTGCTGAAACTCTAGGACAAGAGGGAAACCTAATGTAGAGCAGATTCTGGGGCTACAAATGATAAGATGCCCTAAAAATGAGGTTATTGATAGTTGATGGAGAAGTTAGGGTTTTAGATAGCAGTAAAATCCTAAAATCTAGTAGGTGACCTTATTTTTGCTCTTTGAAACAACAGAGGTTGCTGTTACAACACTTTCTTGGCAGCATATTGAATGCCTCTCTCTTCTCTATTGTGTTCTCTCTCATCTTAGCAAATTTGAAGATATTCAGCATTGTTTTACTGAAATCACGCCTAATTATTGCTATAATTAGGTTTTTCTACTATCTCGAGAAGTACACCATTGAATATTGGCCATTCTTAGTTTTGCTCACATGTTTGAAGGTGGAAAACTCTTATATGCACTTGGAGGTTTGGCAACAATGATGGGTCATTGGCTTCTTTTGCTTGGCTAGCAAGCATTGGAGAGATAGAATCTTCAAGTTGCACTTAGGATTATTGACAAGCCTAAGAGACATAGATGGGTTGATAGGGAGTTTGGAGGAAGCACATTAGTCATAGGATCAATTTAGGACTGCAAAGGAAGAAAAATAAATGTGTTGTGCATCTATGGTAATTGTATTATGCTTGGAAAAAGCACAAGTATTTGAGTAGCTTTAAGTATAGGCTTTAGCCTCTTAGACCTCTAATGCGGGTTCAATGGTAAGTGATGATTGGAAAAAACAACCATAAACATGGAGCAACATCACTAGCAACAAAACACAGATGCTTTAGCATGAAGAGCGAGCTGGCCACCTGGAGCAGCCAAATCAAGTTTGAGCACAAGTCAGAACTCAACTAATAAGAATAACTTTTAAGCAATTGTATCCTAGCAGCAAGAAAGTAAAATATAAGTGGAGTGAAGGCTCAAAACAGCCCAGTCAGGAGCATCCCAAGTCATGCCTTGAGGTAATTATGTAGCTATAGCAACTAGAAGATGTGCCTTCAATTTAAACTATAGCCAAGGGCAAGAAGCAGCACCATCTAGGAACACAAACACAACAACTGTAGCCTTGAGAACTATAGAAAAATGTAGGGGAGGAGCCGTTTGGATTTGATCAGCAATCCACAAGCACTACATGACACTAGAGCGGCCTCAAGCAAGCACTAGAAAATGCAGCACCCACAAGGTACCATGCTTTTTGTACATTGATGCTAGCACAGCTAATATACTATGTATATACTACCTGAAATCCAATTGCATCACCCCCCTTTGTAGGGCCTAGGTAGACCAGTCAGGTTGCAGGTGACTGGCCTGCCAACTGATGCCAGGAGACATATTCCACGATGGATTTTGTGAGGTTTTGCGGTGGATTCCGTAAAATTTTATTACCGGGGCTCATACACAAGGTGGATTCTTTGTGCGAAAAGTCAATGGGGATGCTTATCCTTTTCGGATGTCTTGTTAATTTAATGTGTAAGTGGGTGATTCCACAAAATACATATTTAAATTAATAAACGTTTATGAGTTTAGAGTGCGCACTCGTAATAAATTAAGGTTAGGATTGAGTTCTAACCAATTTATTTATTTTGTAGCTGAAGAATGCTAGGTATTCACTTTTGTCGGTTTAATTATATTATTTTTCTAACAATTGTGAAGGCTTCAGTTGATGTGTAGAGCAAGCAGCTTTGGCATTGGGAAGCATTGGAGGATAGCATGTATTCAAATTATTATCAATTTTTGATGGGTGCGCATCTTAGGCATGGCGCCAATATTTTGATGCACTTATTTATTAAAGCACGTGAAATTTATTTATTACTTTTGTATGTGCATGGGCGCACGATTTAAATATTTGTATTGGACATTGTATTTGGGTATTGCCTGACTCCTTGGGCGCCCACCAATAGCTTTAATTCTTTAGTGGCACAAAAGCAAACACAAAAGCTAAAGCATGCTAATTGTAAATTGGGCTATTTTTTGAGCTTGAAGATCAATAATATATAAAATACATGCTGTGTGGAGTGCTCACACAAGGCATGGGGGAAAATTGTACCCAATTAGTCTCTTGCTTCATGTCGTGCAAGCTTTCTTCCTTGTTTTTTGTGCAAAAGTAGAGTTCTTTTGTTCTTAGGGACCTTCCGACGCTCACTACTCGTACATACAGCGTCCAATCTGTGCACCAGTGGTATCAAAGCGAAACTAAGATTGAGAGCTTCGAATCGCTTACCATCTTGCGCGAAAGCAGAGCTCCTCGAATGATCAAACTCTATAGTCAGTCTCATGGCAAACGGTCAATACCAGCGTGTTCGTGGCAATCAAGAACCCCCTGGTATATACTCAGATCGCAAGGGACTGGCCTCTGCAGGCGGAGGACCACACAAAAAGATCCTATATCAAGTCATTGGTTTCTTCTCAACATATAAGCAAATTTCCACCATAGCTCTTAAAGCTTCAAAGTAAAGCTTGGAAGGCTTAAAGATAAGCTTTATAAAAGCTTCAAATTTCATTTTTAATCCATCAGCGGCGGCAGTATGTATTGCACGTCGCTGAAACGGACGACGACATACTCTTGTCCTCAAAAGTCACGATTAGTCAAAAAAAACTAAAAGCTATAAATTCCAAAGGTCCTAAAGATCCTAAGCTCCAATCTTAATCAACTACCATAGAGGCAGTTCCTATTCGGCAATACACAAACCTGCTTACTACTCTCTGGAAGCCCCTGTTCACACCTATGAATTGACAGAATCAAATTCTAGCGAACAATCGGCAACACACAGTTTATACACAAAATTATTTTCTTGGAAGACGACTGTGACATCAAATTTCGCAATCATAAAGGAGAAATACTACAAAAGCCAAACTAAAAAATATGTATATATAAGCCTTGTAAACCCGCTAATAAGGTTTCGAGTGTGTGAGGTCTTTTGGAATTTTGTAGGATGTCTGATCAAACCATGGAAGATTTTATGGGTGAAGGTGATCTACTTGAACCAACAATGGAACAAAAATTGGATTTGATTATGATGTAGCTTCAAGAGGAACGAAGAGCACGACAAACTTTGCAAGCTCAATTGGCCAATCTGCAACGATCTACTGCCGACCAAGATGCATCGCAACCTGAAGATCTTATACGACATACGATCGATGCAACACTTGAAGCCCAATCTATTCGGAAAGAAACAAAGATAAGGAAAAGAAACTTCAAATTTCATACTTTCAATGGATCACGCAATGGAAAGACTACACTTGCTTTTATCAGTCAATTTGATGATTATTTCCATGGAGAATCATATGCTAAGAAAGACAAAATTAAATGTGTCACTAACCATCTAGTTGACCGAGCATCCTTATGGTGGACTGTTGTCTGCAAAAGCGTTGATTGTCCCACTACCTGGGAGACTTTCCAAAAGAATTTTTTGCAGAATTTCCTTCCACCCCAATTCCATGAAAAAGCAATCAAACAATGGGATCTTCTACAACAAAGGGATCACGAACCTATTTCACAATATACTGAGCGTTTCTGGATTGCTTTATTGCAATTACAAATGCTCGAAGATGTATCTGAAGCAAATCATAAACGCAAGTTTATGTCTGGCTTACTTGGATATTTTATGCAGAGGTCAATATGTTCAAGCCAACAACCCTTGAAGATACAATTTCCTTGGCCCATGACATTGAAGACAGAATTTGCGGACGAAATAAGCGACCACAACAATTTCCAACTAATGGTAACTTTGGTTCCAAACAATTCAATTCAAATTTTCGAAGATTCAATCAAAGTCATTTTCTTCCATATTCATTCCGCAAATCTTGGACACGACCACCTACTTTGCTATCAAATACAAATCCAAACCCTAAGCCATCTCTTCAGTCAAATCCCAACATTCCTAAACTTCCTGCCATTACCAATAATGTATCCAAAGCAAAACCCATAGTTTGTTACAAATGTCATCAACCTAGACATTTAGCAGCCAATTGTCAATCCAAAAAGCCATCTGTTCATATCAATTATTTGGGAGCAATAGAAAATGAAGAACGTGAAGAGATGCTGGATTTTATAGAGGATGATGACGACATTGGTACTACTTCTGATACTTTGCCAGGTATGCCAACTCCCCATTCCTTAGTAACAATGAAATTTTTTGTGCATGGTAAAGAAAAGAATATTTTACATGATGATGGGAGCACACATGACTTTATTTCTGCAAAATTGGTCAAAGAATTGAATTTACATACTATTTCTACACATTATTGCATCAAGGCTGCATTCCTAGGTACAAGATATAATGGAACACAAGAGGTGCATAATTTAGAAATTAAAATTGGTGATTATAATGAACGAAGAAATTTCTTAGTTGTACCTTTGCAGTCTAGTGATATTATCTTAGGAATGCCTTGGCGATACCAATACAATCCTGATATAGATTATTCTACGCATTCAATAAAAAATTATTTTCAAGGAAAACAAATCACACCGCATGATATGCACACTTCCAATAATTTTCCATTGCTTACTCATACTTAGGATAAACGTGCATTACGTAAAAGTAGCAAATCCTATTTAATATGGGTAAATGAAATTAAAGCTAAAGAAAACCAGATGCATCCTAGGCATGCACAATTTCTTTCCCAATTCCAAGATTGTTTTGCTGCTGATTTACCACTTGGATTACCACCTACACGACCTGAAGATCATAAGATAGATTTAATTCTTGGATCACAACCACCATGTAAAGCACCATATAGGCATAATCAAATTGAACAGAAAGAAATTCAAAACCAAATAGACGAATTGCTAACCCGATGACTAATTAGACCTAGTAGCTCTCCATTTGGTGCACCTGTCTTATTAGTGAATAAGAAAAATAATACTTATCGCATGTGCATTGATTATCATGTCCTAAATAAAATTATTGTTAAGAATAGATATCCCATTCGTAGAGTAGATGATCTTATGGACAAGCTACAAGGATCTGCCATATTCAACAATATAGATCTTAAATCTGGATATCATCAAGTAAGATTGGACAAATCTGATATATTCGAAGCTACATTTAGAACACAATTTTGACACTATGAATTTCTGGTTATGCCTTTCGGTTTAACTAATGCACCAGCCACATTCAGTCGTATGATGAATCACATATTTTTGAAACATCAGCATTGTGTCATTGTTTTCTTTGATGACATATTAGTTTTCAGTAAAAATGAGAATGAGCATTATGAAAATTTGTCTTTAATTTTTAAATTATTAAAAGACAATCAATTATATGCTAATCCAGAAAAGAGTGAATTTTTTCAAACAAAAATTGAATATTTAGGACATATTAATTCATCAGAAGGTATTAAAGTCGACCCTAAAAAAATAGAAGCAATCTTAAATTGGCCAATACCCAAAAATGTGCATGAATTACATTCTTTTCTAGGTCTTGCTAGCTTTTACAGAATATTTGCGATGAATTTCCCATTACTTACATTACCTTTAACAAAACTCTTAAAGAAAGGTATCGTGTATAATTGGTCTGACTATCAACAAAAGTCCTTTGATTTGCTGAAACATAGTTTAACTCATGCTCCTGTATTACAATTACCTGACTTCAATAGACCATTTTTCTTAGTAGTTACTAACGTTAGTGGATTTGCAATGGGAGCAGTCCTTATGCAAGATTCTCATCCCATAGCCTACTCTAGCTGCAAACTCAAACCAACTGAACTTAAGTATTCTACCTCTATGATAAGAAATTGCTAGCCGTAGTACAAGCCTTACGTCAATGGAAACATTATTTAATGGGATCTGAATTCATGATCAAAATTGACCAACAAAGCATTAGACATCTCCTTAATCAACCACAAATATCTAACCGATACATTAAATGGGCTGCTTTTATTCAAAGTTTTCATCCCCTTATACAATATCAATCTGGAAAAGAGAATGTTGTTGTTGATGCTTTGAGTAGAAGACCAACAATTCACAATATTTCTGTGATATCATTTGATTCCCTTATCCCTATGAAAGATACTTATCACCAAGATCCTACTTTTCAAGCTAATTGGAATAAACTAGTTGCAAATAATTGGATTCCTATTGATTCATTGTCTTACACTAATGGATTTATGTTTTATGAAAAAAGATTATGTGTGACTGTTCCATTTTGATCATTTGTTTTGCATGAAATTCATTGTCCCCCATACCAAGGTCATAGAGGAATTATATCTACTTTGCGTACATTGATTGAAGATTTTTATTGGCCACACATAGACACTGATGTATCTAATTTTGTATCTGAATGCCTAATTTGTCAAAGAGTTAAAAGACACCATGGTAAACAATATGGTTTACTAATGCCATTATCCATTCCATCACGACCATGGGAATAGATTTCAATGGATTTTATCACTGGTTTACCTAATACTAAAGCTAATCATGATATGATTTGGACTATTGTAGATAGGTTTAGCAAACAAGCATATTTTATTCCATGCAAGAAAACCTTAACTGCATCTCAAGCTACTCAATTGTTCTTGAAAACTGTTTTCACTAGCCATGGTTTACCAAAAGTTATTATTTCTGATCGTGATTCTAGATTCTACAATAATTTTTGGATTACTTTGTTTGCTAACTTAGGAACAAAAATTGATTTTTCATCAGCATTTCATCATGAAACAAATGGTCAAACAGAAGCTACTAACAGTACCATTTTAGATCTTTTGCGTGCCTACACAATTTCAAAACTGCACACATGGGATACATATCTATATTTACTTCAGTTTGCATATAAAAGAAAGCACCATTTGAAATTATTTATGGATATCGATTGCCTACACTTGTTACATCATTGTCAAACAAAATTCAAACTACTGATGATAT